>NC_142443.1:4276612-4581370 GCF_059453495.1 Arachis ipaensis | reverse complement strand
TATAAATATATATTATTTTATTTATTTTTAATATATATTTTACATTTTAATATATATTTTATACATATAATTGATACTTTAATTTTATAATCCAAAACTTAAAAAAAAATACTATGAATGTTTTAACAAAATTGTTTTACTATTGTGTATTGAGCAGTGAGTATTGAGATTTGAGAGTGAAGATTAGATTACATTATATTAGTTTTGTTGGGTGCATGACATGACACAATAATGAAGTAACAGGAAATGATAGTTAAAAAGGTTTGAGAATTGTCTAATATATTATCTGCTATGTATTTGATAGTTTAAGCGGTTTGAGCTTCTATTATATACATGTATTCTGTCACAATTATCATGCGCAGTCTAAATGATACCACGTTGATGCAATCAAACATCTAAAAATAAATGGTTTATAATAAAAATTCCTCCTTCATAAATCGTGGGAGCTTGCCACGGTTTATGCTTAGCTTTCTCTCTTCGTAAACCGTTGGAGCTTGCCACAGTTTACACACAAATCACAAACACCATAATCCGTGGTAGTTTGCCACGGTTTATGTTAAAATCAGAAACCGTGGTAGCTTCCCACGGTTTACATAGAAGTGTGAAAATACACATGTACATAAGGAATTTCTGTTTTGTGTATTTGAGTAAAGTTTTCACCCAATTTATTTATTTGGATAAATTGCCCTATATATATATATTTTTTAATACGCATTTTCAAGTAAGAACTTCTTTTGATTTTACTTAAATTTTTACATAAAATTTCTTTTTTTTTTACCTTATGTTACAATTTTTTTTTAGTTCAATAAGGATTAAACTTTAAATTTTTTGGTTATATAGGTTCTGATATCATGTCATGATACCACTTCTTTTAAAAATTATGTTGATAGAAGAAGACACATGAATGATTATATTTCTAATGCGCTTATTTAAACAAAAGTCTCATGACATAGTATCAAAATTTTAATAACCGAAAAATTTAAAGCAAGTTTGATCTTTGTTAGACCTCAAAAAAAAAGAAAAGAATTTAACATAAGTTAAATTAAAAAAAGAAAAAAAACCTAGGTAAAAATTTAAACAAACACAAGAGAAAGATTTTTGTTTGAGAAAGCGTATTAAAAATATAACCATTTATGTGTCTTTTTCTGTTACTTTAAATTTAAAAAAAAAATAATATCATGACATAATATTTAAAAATTTCATATATATATATATATCTAACTTTTCTTATAATAATAATAATAATAATAATAATAATAATGTATCGGATGTTTTTGATGTGGGAATGTGTTTAGATCAAGTGTGACTTAAATTATTTTGTTGATATACACAGAGAATTCTCTGGCTTTCGTTTGGGAGTTAAATCTCTAAAAAGACTTTTAAAATGTTGACATGGATGGAGACTGGATTTTTTAATAAAAAATATTATATATATACAAAAAATTAATTATTATATATTTGTGTAAAATATATAGTATTTAATTTATTTTTGATATATAATATTTTATATTTAAAAATATATTTTATATCAATAATTGATTTAATAATTTATTTTTTTTACCAATAACATGGTTAATCTTTAATGCGAAGATTTTAGATACTTTTGATATTTGGGTAACATGAAAAAGAATGTGCACAAAGAAAGAGATGTATCACGTATGCTGCTTTTTCATGTTCGATGGTTGAAAATCACATAAGCTTACTTTTTTATGCAATTTGACTGAAAATGAATCTATCGTCTTCAGATGCATTATTGGGTTTGGGTCGATGTCAAATATATGATGGAATTTAATTAATCAACTTAATTAGTGTATGATTGGTAATAACCTTAGACATAATTACAGTAACAAGGGATTGGTACGTTCGCAAAAATGTTGGGTGTTTGAGAGAGGCTATGGTCCCATCGGTAGTGGCCATTATTAATTATGCTAATCAAAAAGCAAGCTCACTTATCTATGTTCCCCGTTATAACTTTATTTGCTTTGACCCTCTATATATATAAAAAAAAAAAAAAATTACACTAATATTACTCATTAAAATCAAATATCATATATTTATATATAAATATATATTTAATTTATTTATAATATATATTTTATATTCTAATATATAATTTATATTAATAATTTATTTTAATATACATCTTATACGATTGATAAGGAAGAACTACCAAAAATACCCATAAATTTTACGAACGCTGACAAAGGTATCTATAAAAATACCTATAAACTAAGAAAATTAACGCTGTACCCATGAAAAATAGGTTCTGTATGACAAAAGTATCCAAATCTTAATTTTTTGTTGATTTTTTAATAAAATTCCTAAACTACCCTACACTCAACCTCAACTCACTTTTTCAACTTTTCATAACTCAATTTGCACCAACTCTTGCCATGGAGTCCAAAATTACTCCTACAACAAACCAGACCGAAATCAATGGTAGTGGTGGTGGTGGTAGAGGATCGGACCTCAACCGATTCACTCATAAGTTTATAATCCATACCCAAACCAAATTAATCAAACACCAAAAAATACTCAAAACATAAAAATTTTCAAATTCATTCATCCAATTTCAATTCACTTTAGCAAAACTAGAAATAGAAAAAGTCATCAACCATAAAAAAATCAATAAATCCATTCATCCAATTTGAAATTTATTTCAGCAAAAATCAGAAGTAGAAGTAGCTATCAACTGGATCTTCTGTAAATCAATCTCAGCCTTCATAAAAAATAGAAGCAGATTTAAAAAAAAATAGAACAGTATCATTTTAGTAGTAACTAAATCAATTTCTGAAAAGAAGAAAAATAAAATAAAAATATTTTAAAAAAGAAATACATTTTTCTTCGTCGGCCGACTGTAACATCGTCAATGGCAGAACCTCTATCCACACAGTGCCGCCTCCCTTTCTTCTCTGATTTCTCTTTATCGAACCCGCTTTCTGCATGCAAGAGTACCACGACCCCTCTCTCTTCTCAAGTATGCGACGACGGTGTTCTCCTCAGCTGGGTCAGACGCGCCACGACGACGTTCTCTTCGGCTACAACAGGCGCGCCACAGCAGCATTCTCCTCAGGTTGGGTCACAGGTGTGCGATGAAGGTGTTGTAGTCACCTTAATATTGAGAGGGAGAAGCAGTGAGAGGGGAAGAGATTGGCGGTAATGGAGTAGGTGGGTGGCGGACGGCAATGAGGAGGTAGGAGGAGAGTTTCTGTAACTCTGTAAGGGTTTTTGAGGGATAAGTGAGGAGAGAGGAAGAAGAGAAGAGAGGGAGTGATGGTAGAATGAGGTTAGGGTGGGGTAGTTTAGGAATTTTATTAAAAAATCAACAAAAAATTAGGATTTGGATACTTTTGTCATACGGAATCCATCTTTCATGAGTACAACATTAATTTCCTTAGTTTATGGATACTTTTGTCAGTATTTATAAATTTCATGGGTACTTTTAGTAGTTTTTCCCGATTCATAATTATGTGTATTTTCTTTAGCCCGTCGTGGATAAATAACTTGAGCAACTATTTCTGAAACAACAAGAATAGTTTTTTCCATTAGAACTCATTTATTATTTTTATGTTTATGTATGAGTAAATTGGTTTCTATTTTCCATTTAAAATGACTATTTTAGTTTGTCATATTTGTTTATTATAATTTAGTCTTTAAATTTTTAAATTATGAAGCAAATCAATGTCTAAACTTGTAAAGTAATAACATATATTAGTCTCTATATTATTCTAAAATATCAAAATTTAAAGATTAATATGTCTCACAATTTAAAAGTTTAGGGACTAATGACAAATGAACAAAGATGAGAGACTAATGTGGCTATTCAAAAATAATTTAGAGATCAATTTGGAATTTTGTTCTATAGTTTTTCTTTTTTCTTTTTTCTTTTTACATGTAGACAGGAAAAGATTCATTTATTCTCTAAAAAATATATAATTTTTTCTTGTCTTCTTTTTTCGGGTTTGAATTAGTAAAATTTAAAGAAACCTATCACTTTAATATTTAATAGAATAAACTAACAATAAAGACTAAAATATATTTTTTTAAATTTTACTGGACTAAAAAAAATATTTAAAAACATATTTTATAAAAAAAAGTTACTTAAACACTTATCCAAAGTAACCAATGCAAAAGTGAATTTGGTAGTGTTAGAACACATTGTTTTTAACATGATATATTAGAACTTCGATCCCATTGCTGTTTTATTAAGCCAACTCGTTATACATTTATTTTTTATATATATAAAAAAAACCAGCTTATTAATCGGTGCATCATGAACTAGTCAGGCTTTAATTTGATGGTGTTTTCTTTTTCCCCTTATTATCACAAAACATATATAAAATTATAAATAAACAAAAATCCAACAAAGAGATGGAATGTAACTGCGATATTGAGACATATATATAAATGGAATATCAAAAGTGATATCCCTTTAATTTCTATCAACCCAAGACCCCATTTTGTTCTTTGCTTTTGCTTTACTTTAATTTCATGCATGTATGTGGTCGCAGATTAATTGGCATATGATGGTGTGGTATATATATAGTAGGTGAATTGTACTATAATAGTGCACTGATAATTTGTTGGGGAGAATTCACTTTTCATAATTAGCCAATGATGAATTCATAATTTGTTTTTGAAGAAAGGAATTGATAAGTTAGAGAGAAAATAGAAATTGATAAAACTGAATGCAACTTATGTATTAAGTTAATTATTGTTCTTTGTACATTATAGAAGATAGTGCTGCATATATATACATATAGCAGAGTTTAGATAAGAAGCTTCTAGAACTAGAAATCAAGAGTCCAAAGATCTAACCAACTTGTAATTGTCATAACTATTTTATACTATTATATCCTCTATTACTTTTAAAAGACCACAAATCATAGACACACAAAAAAACCACCACAAATCATTCCCATCAAATTCCTTTTTCACGTTTTTAAAATTAGAAAAACAATTCGCCCCATGCAAATTCTCTATTTTAAATTTCACTATATTTTATATCAGTTCTGATAAGAAACCAACTAAAAATAAAACTAGTTTTAACTAATTAGTTAAAAAATAGGTCTGTTATAAAAAAAATTATTATCTTAATATTTTAAATTTTAAAATAAAAAAATGAAATAGACTTAATTGGCTTATATTTTAATTGATTCTCTACATTTTTCATTTTATAAAATCACCAAAAATCCTCAATTTTTTTGCGGTATTGTTAATAGGGATGGCAATGATAGTGTTAGAATATAATGAATTTTATAGAAGCAAAAACACATTTGTATAGCCAATTAAAATATCTTTAAAGAAGTGAGTGAATACTTATTTTTACATGATATTGTAAGTGAACCTTTTTCTTTGTTAGTTTATTAATGAAGTCATGTTTTTTATTAGAGCTATTGAATAGATAGAGTAGGTATTTAATCAAGCCCAAAGACTTGATTATTATCATGTTAAACTTCAATTCTTGAAACTTGGTTTGAAATTTTTTAAATATGTATAATTTTGATGATCTAATTTTTTCTGTATGTGATATAATTTTTTAGTTCAATGACTAAAATAAAAAAATAATATGAAGTTTATTTTAGTATAGCAACATATTCGCGGTTGATGATAGTGACAAATTAAAAACTCCGTTACGATTGAAATATTTGTGAGATACTTATCGATTTGTTACTAGTTTAGAAAAAATTTGCGATGACATTTGCGATAGTATTACAATTAATTGACTACATATTATTTCCTAGCAAATTAACGACTATTTCGTAACTTTGCTTTCTCATTTAGAATAGCTTTGGTTTAGCGACAAAGTTCCTACAAATTTGATTAAGGAATTTTAAATATTAGCTATAGATTTGCTACAAAATGTGATAGATTTGTGATCATATTAGCGGACAACTTGTGACGAGTTAGATTCGAAAAAATTCCTCGTTAATTAGCGTCAACTAAGCATTTTATTTTGGTCTATGAAATTAACTTGAATTTAGCGATGAGTTAGCTGCAGTAGAGTTTATCGCTAATTAGAGACTACGTTTTAATCTATTTTTTCTATGGAATTAACTTTTGATTTAGTGATAGATTTGTAACTATCTATTTGGTCGCTAAAATTTTTTTTCGATGAATTAGCGATTGTTGTGTTTATCTCACTGATCTGCAACTTGTATTTAGCAAAAAAAAACATTAGTTGTTACGTAATAATTAATCGATCACAAATTATATTTTGTGTCAGATTAATAATAATTTTTTAACTATTTTATAGTAGTTAATCACTTTATTCTTGTAATATATGTATTAAGTGAATTATTGTTCTTTGTACATTATAGAAGATAGTGCTGTATATATATACATATAGCAGAATTTAGATAAGAAGCTTCTAGAGCTAGAAATTAAGAGTCCAAAGATCTAACCAACTTGTAATTGTCATAACTATTTTATACTATTATATCCTCTTACTTTTAAGAAACCACAAATCATAGACACAAAAAAAAAAAAAAAAACAAAAAAACACAAATCATTCCCATCAAATTCCTTTTTCAAATTAAAAAAAACACGCACACAATTTATGTTGATAATTTCGTTTTTAAAATTAGAAAAACAATTCGCCCCATGCAAATTCTGTATTTTAAATTTGTCCCGCCATATTTTATAAAATCACCAAAAATCTTTATTTTTTTTTTACAATTTCACTAAGAAACTAACTAGGAGTTAAGAGGATAACCAACTAGAGTTAATTAGTTAAAAAAAAAAAGTTTGTTATAAAAAAAATAACTTTCTACTATTTTAATTTTTCGAATTTCAAAACTAAAAATACAAAACATTGACTTGAATTGGCTTATATTATAAATTTATAATTAGCTCCCTAAATTTTTTTTTTTCTGAAAATTTGACAAATGTTTCTCATATATAATTTTGTAGCGGAATGTTGTAGCCAGCATATTTTAGTTACTAGTGTAATACAAGGTAAATTACCTTAAACAGTTTATTACATATTTTAATTAAGACAGCATGACAATCATGTTTTAATTAAATTAAAGTCAACCAATCTAAATGTCATGATTTATGATTTTCTAAATTAAAAAAACATGCACACAAACACACACATATATTCAGAATTAATTCAAGCAGAACCAGAATTTGGATGAGTTTCTAATTCTAGCCGCTAGGCTAAGGCGTTGAATTTCACTTATGAAAAAGTAACAGAGAGGCTCAAATATAACAATAAACCTAAAATTAAAATGTGTTGTTTTAGTTCTAAAGAAACATTGCTGGCCTCGCCGAGGGATAATAAAGACAATGCAGCCTTCAAAACCAAAATACGTATATTTTAAAAGAAAATATTTGTACAATAAAATTCAATCTTTGGTCAATCTTTAATATTATTTAATTATTTTTTAATTAAAATATATTTTTATTTTTTAGATACACATTTATAATTAAAATTAATTTAAATTTTAAAAATTACAATTTTTCTAATTTCCTACTCACTTAATAGTTAGTTATTGTTTTCTTCTTTTTTCTTCTTTCTTCTATTCGTCTATTTTGTTCTTCGCTTCTTTTTTATAGTGGCCATAATTTCCTTTTCAATTGTAACACATCTAAAATTAGTAACTTATACATAAAAAGTTTTTGAAACACATCCAAAATTATAAATCTAAAATTTAAATTTAAACATTAAAAAATAATTATAACACATCTAAAATTATGAAGTGATACACAAAATATTTCTAAAACACATTCAAAATCATAAATAAAAAATTTAAACTCTTGTAGTGGCCGTAATTGCAGATATAACAGTGTATGTTGACAATTTGAGAATTGTGATTCTTTAAGTTGTTCTTCTAATGCAAATTAGGATGTTGTACATGGCATACAAAATTAATGTGATTGAATAACTAAACAGATACATATGGTTAACTATGAATCACTTTCTCTTAAACATATCCAAAACACCTGAGGTCCACTTCCGACGAAGAAGGATTAGCGACGCTGATGAAGATGAAGGTTGTGGTAGGTTTAGAGAAGGGGGGTTGAATCTATGCCTTCCTTTTAAGTTGTTGATATTATCCTTTTTTAAAACAAACTTTCAATTCTGATTCTGTTTGTACTCAGCAGCGAAATTTTATGAGACAATTTATTTTTGTCTCATGAATATCAGAAAACAGAACACAGCAGAGAAGAGAGAAGCTAACACCAGCATGTATCCTGGTTCGGTTGCCTTGTGCTATGCAACCTACGTCCAGTCTCCTCCACAATTATGGAAGAATTTCACTATAGTTAACAGTATTACATACACCAATTTCACAGGATTGACCCAATCCTTTCACACTCAAGTTCTAACCTCACTTGACATTGGCTATGCTAATACCTAACTATTCACTCTTAGTGCTAACCCAACTAAAAAAAAAGATACCTTACAGGTACAAGATACAAGACACTTAACCAACCTAAAGAAATCAGAAAATAACTCTAGGCTTTTCTCTCAAGTGTTTCTCTCAACCTTTTTCCACTCGTGGCTTTTTCTTAAGCTTTCTCACAATGCCTTTTCTCACAAGAAATTACAGAAAGATAAACATTGAAAAGTACATTACAATCAGTAAAACATGAAGGAGATTGACTTCATCAACAGCCTCTTTTCTATGTGCAAAACCAGATTTGCAAACATCAGCTTGAGTTATTCAGTATTGGCCGAATGCTTCTTTGAAAGAAAGCATTATCCAAGTAGAGGAACTTCTTTTCAGAACACAACTCTCAAACTTTGGTTTTCTCTCCTTGGTTCTGAATGAGCACAAAGTCTTCTTTTATCTCCTTGCATGTTGCTGGGTTCTTCTTCCAATGTCAACACCTTGAGCCTTGAGCTTCACCAACCCACAGATTCACTTTTTCTCAATAAACCTTAGAGTAGAAACTTTGCTTCTGACTTCTTCATCTTGACCAAAAGCCATAAAGCAACAACCACAAAAATCTTCTAATGGTCAACTTAATTTGAGCCATTGAGAAGCTACTTGGTCCCCAAGAATCACTTGTGACCGTAAATATACAGCAGATTGGGGCAGAAAACAACTTTCCCTTGTATGCTATTTTTGGACTTGCAGAGAGTTGGGAAGAAGAGAGGAAGATCTGATGCATGCAAGAGGAAATGAGTTACCTTTAACCTAAGCTTGATTTGGTTTAAGTTTGGTGATTTGACATCTGCCATTCAAGCTTAATCCTTCTCTCTTTCTTACTTTTCTGAGTTTTCTGACCAACTCACAGAGGTGAACGTTGCTTTTGGTTGTGCAAAAGAGAGGGATTTGCTTGCTGAAACAAGGTCGGGCTTGGATCGGGTAGTGATATGCTTGGCTCGTTTTGATTTCTTCAGCTTTGATTCCTTGGACTTCGTTTATATTATTGACCCATCACTTCTTGTTTTATTTTCCATTCCATTTGGGCTGCTTAAATTGAATTATGGCCTGCAACATATAATAAATAATTAGCAACATATACTTATTAATTAATCAACACTAATTATTTATTTTCCCAAAAATAATGTTTGTCATCACTAATTAATTTAGTTAATTTCTTAACTCAACAGAGGACTAACGCAACGAGGAGTAGGACGAAGCGATGCTGCGGCCTGAGCGGCGAGAAGGAAGGCGATGCCAAGGACGAGCGAGGCGGATGACGGCGTTGCAGAGAAACGGCGAAGCAGAAGAACAGCGCTGGGGATGATGCGGCGGCGCCGAGGAAGACGGCGGCACGTACGAATAATCACACGGACGAATTAAAATCTTCAATTTCACTGAATTTATATTTTTAGAAGTGTATTTAAATGATAATCGGTTAACAATTAAAAATAATAAAACTGAAACAGAAATTTTAAATTTTAGTTTTATTTAGTTTGTATTTTAGATGTGTATTCAATTTTAAAAAGACACTAAATCTATTTAAATGGGTTTGTTTTATTTTTTTAAATTATTGTAATAAAAGACTAAATATTGTACAATTTTTAAAGGATACCTAGTTGAATTAATTACAAAATTAAATTTGGAAAACACTTTATTTGAATAATTCAACTAGATATCCTTTAAAAGTTGTAGAATATTCAGCCTTTTATTACAATAATTTAAAAAACAAGTAAAACAAACACATCTAAAAATTATAAATAGATTTAGTATCTTTTTAAAATTAAATATACATTTAAAATACAAACTAAATAAAACTAAAATTTAAAATTTTAATTTTAATTTTAAATTTTTATTTCAGATTTAATATATTTAATTATTAATATATTACGATTTAAATATACATACAAAAATCAAATTAGTTAAAATTCAAAATTCATTTTCCTATGTTGTGAAATACCTATAAACTCATGTTGGTGCTGCTGTTGCTTGGTCTATAAATAGAAGCAGGCAGCCTGGGTTTCAATTATTCCTCTTCTCATTAACCCTCTCCTCTTTTTTGCATTTACTGTGTTTTCTACTTTTCTTTCTCTCATAGGTATTCTATTTTATTTTTCTCTTTTTTTATTTTCTTTCTTTGTCATTTTAGGCTTTATTCTGTTGTTGTTGTTCTGTTTTTTTGCTGTGTTTTTTTGCTCATCACTTTTAAAATACATTTTTATAATTTTAAATGTGTTTATATTGTTTATTATGTTCTTATATACATATATAAGTTTATACTTAATTTGGATATATTTACATTGTTCATTATATTTTTTTTGTATATATATAAATTTTTTTATATGAGTTTTAGATGTGTTGATAAAATATTTAGAGTGCATTCTTATAATTTTAGATGTATATTTGAATTTAATTTTTTCTGTGTTCAATATATAATTTAGAACTACAATGACAATAATTTAGATGTGTTAATATATAATTTTAAATGTGCTTATATTATTTATTTAATTTTAGATGTATTTTTGTCTTTTTGACATAAATTTTGAATGTTTTGAATAAAAAAATAATTAAAGTGAGTATAATTAATTTTAAAAATTTTACTGATTTTTTAAAAATTAATACACGCAAAATTGTTACAAATTTTATTACTTTTATGGTTTGGTTTGTAAAAAATCAATATATTACAAGTGATTACAAATTTTATGGTAATAAATATTAAAAATAAAAATTATTTCTTAAAAATAAAAAATATAATTAATTAAAAAATTAAAATAATAAAATATTATATTTAAAAATTTAATAAAAACTGAATTTCATTATACAAGCAAGTAGCATTTTCCCAAAAGGAAAATAATCAAACATAGAAAATGACTTTAATATGCCGATCCAACTTGTGTTACATTCTTCTCGTCTTTTCCTTATTGTGCTTCCCATCTGTCTTCTCTCACGCACCAAAAAAAAAAAAAAAAAAAAACTATAATTAATTAATTCAGAATTAAGAATTTTTCAGACTATGTTCGTGTTTTGGAGAGGTTCAAAGCACAAACTATGTTCGTGTTTTTAGTTTTAGAACAAGAAAGTTAAATTTATTTTTGAAAGCACCCGTAAAAATAGATTTTAAAGTTAGTTTGTATTTTTTTAAATTAAAAAATTTAATATAATTTATATGCTACAGATATCTGTATTTATTCTTAATTTTATTATATTTATATTTATTAAAGTAACTTTAAATATTAAAAATATTTTTATCAAATACAATTTTTATAGTTTGTACTTATTAAAAAGCACTTATATTTTAACTTATTATCAAATATAAATAATATTTAGAAAGTTAGGTTTAATAAACTATTTAAAAAAATCTGATCGGACCTCAATCAACAAAATAAATTAATACTCAATTCGATTTTTGAAATTCGAGACAAACTTAAATTAGTCCCTAATATTTTAATTAACCCAAATAAATCTATAATGGTAATTCATGCGGTAATGTCCTGCTGATTTGCCTATTAACTCTCACCAAAGGAAAGCATTTTATTATTACATGTAAGTGTAACATAACAACACTACCTTAAATATATTATAGTTGTTAAGAAATTAACAATATCTACTTTTATTATTTAATATACAAAAAATAAGATTTTCATATAATTAATCAAATTATTTTTTTAATTGATATATATTTTCTATATTAATATATTTTTTTTGCAATCAATTAATTAATCGTAATTATATATTATTTATTCTAAAGTGTATGACAAGTTGACAACGTTGTTTAAAAAATATGCATGCGTTAGCCATCACACTACTTACAGTTTATTAATCAATAACCACTAATACTAAAATTAATTGTAGTGATAAAGATTTGGTTTTTCTATGGGCTTGCGGCCGTTTGTATATAACCAGCAAGAATCAATTGTATGTTTTTTTTTTAAAAAAAATTACCTTATTAATTAATAAGATAATATGTCTTCAGCCATAAGTAAGTTTAAACTTAATTAATTAAGCGTTTTTCTTTTGAAAGATATAATATATTAACGCAATTTCGGTATCTTTCAAAGTTAGAAGAAAAATTATTATTTCCCATATATAATTTTATAATAAATTTGTATCATGCATTTTTACACACATGAAATAATAATATATTTAACAAATTTAACATATAATTAAAGTTTAAATAAAAAAAAATTGGAACATAAATTAAATATAGTTTAAGATTATGCAAATATTTTTTAAGTTTTATAGTCCTATGAAAATTGAAAAAAAAATGCAATAAATAAATTATCTTGAGTTTAATTATACCACACGATATGTATATATATTCAAATAAAATATGGAAGAATATTTTATTTCATGTATTAAATGAATGCATAGTTTAAGTTTATTAAGCAAATACCTCAAATAATATATTTACCTATAATTTTCAAGGATACCGAAACAATTACATATAATTAAATAATATTACTCATCAAAAGAGAATAATTAAAAAAAAAAACCTGTTATGCATTATTTTACTAACAAACTTTCTTTTGTTTTTGAAATTAAAGTTGTTGAATGAAACATGCAACAAATTAAGCACCGAAATCAACGCACAATAAATCAATTTAAGATATGTTTAGAATTCAATTGAGTGTAAAATAAAAAACATTGTTCCTAAAAAGGAAGTCAACATCCTTTTACATGATGTCTACTCACTCATCCTTTATCTGAGATATCACCATGATTACTAATTTTACAGGATTACTTTCATCATGAATATAATGAAGAGTGATGATTATGATTCGTACAATATTGCATCCATGCATTGTCAAATAATGTAAGTGACAATAAAACATACAAATCACTATCAATATCTTGAATTTTCATTTTCATGGCATTTTCCAACTTACATATCTCACAAGATTCACTCATTTTTTTCCTTGCTCATTTTCCCACACTTACCATTATTAATAACATCATATTATTTTGAACATTAAAAATAATCATCAAATTAATCATTACATATAAAATACAATAAAAATATACATTAAAAATTTTAATTTATAAAACAATATATATAAATATACATAAATTAAATAATAGTTGATAAAAAAAATTTTGTCCACAACACAACAATTTTGTGTTAATAAACATCATCAAACAACTCATGGTCAATGCAAGATTGAAAGTGATAGATATTTATTTTATGTTATTAATCAATAATTTTGGATTAAAAAATTTGGATATGTCTAAAATGAACACAACAATTATGTGTTTATTAGATGTATCACATTTATATAGACATTAGATTTTATTAGATAAAAATCAAAGGCTAATATAAAAAAAGAACATTAATGGACTCTAATAAATACAAAATATCCTAGTATATAAATAAATGCTTTAAATAATAATACTTTAATACACAATACTTTAAATGGCAACAGAATCTTTTATTATTAAATAATTAAATATAAAAAATATAAATAAATACAAAAAATGAATATTCTTTATTCATTAATATTAATTATATGCAAAAATTTTTTATTATTTTTGTTATATTTTTTAATTTTTAAAAATACTTTTATGATGTTGATCTCTAAAATAAGAAGTATTTTTTTTTAGTATTTAATTTTTTTTTGGTAATTAGTATTTAAATATTTTGATTTTGCTCACTAATTCTTTTTGGTTATATAGGAAAAAAGAAACAAATAAGACAACAAGAAAGAAAGACTAAGCACTATAGTTTATTAGTCCAAAATCCTGTTAATTATCTCCTTTTTATTTATACTGTTTATTTTTTTTTTATATATGTGGAGGAAGGAAATAATATTTATTTAAATAAATACTTATGTTATTTTTTATATAATTAATTATATTTTTAATTCCTTCTTCTTATGGTTAATTAGTTATCAAATTATAATTTTTTTTATTTTAATTTGCTTAATAACAATAATATTTTAAAAAATTCAAAATAAATAAATATATAAAAATTATTTTATCATGACCGGCCCATTAATCTATAAAAAAACTATAAAATTTTTATATTGTCTTTTTAAAAGATTGGAACTTTTCATTTTTTTATCGACAAATTTTTATTAGACAAAAAAAATCAAAATAGACATATCATGTTTTTATGTCTATATATAAAGTATTATTTCTATTGTTATTATTATTTCAAGCACCAGCGCAGTCATACAATGTTCACTATATCGAGTATGATACTAATTGTATTCTCAGTTATACTTATATTGTACTATTTAGTGAACTGCCAATTTTGACACTTTAGTTATATGCATAACATTCGTGTAAAGTTCATGCTTTATACAATCAATAAGTTCATATGAATAACATCCATAATTACATGAAGTTAACATCCACGTTAACATACATAATAAAATAAAATTAGCACCTAAAATTACAGTAGTGTGTTCTATTTGTTATACTCGATAGTGAAATTAGCCACTTTTGTATAGTTAACTATTAGGTAGAGTTTCATTTTTTTTAGGTCATAAACCAAGCCATTGGTGACGAAGAGCTAGATCCCGAGGAGAGAATGTGCTTCGGCACATTAGAAGATGCGCGTGCATATTATTACCGATATGCGGCTAGGACTGGATTTGTCGTCAAAATAAGAACCACCAGCTGGGAGACTAGAAACGATTAGAGGGTGGTTGTTAATCAGGCTTTGCATTGTAACAGCACATCCCGTGTAAAGGCACCCAAGAGAAGGAAAACGGTGGCCTCAACAAACTGCAAAGCCCATTGCTATTTGGCATCAGATAAGATGACAGGGCAGTGGAGGATTTCTCGAGTAGAGGTGTCCCACTCACACCCGCTTAATCCGAAGCTATCTGGAATGTTCTCAGCAAACCGTCAGCTAAGTATGCATGTGAAGGACCTGATACAGCAAAACGACCAAGCTGGCATTAGACCGAGTAAGATGTACCAGGCACTAGCCAATGCCGCCGGTGGCCCTGCCAACCTCACCTTTACGGAGAAGGATGTTAGAAATTATATTAGTCGTCACTTACGCATTTCCGGGGATAAGACGGATCCAAAAGAGTTACTTAAGCACTTCTCACGAATGAAGGAGCTCAATCCAAACTTTTTCTTTGAAATAGATGTGGATGAAAACCATAACCTTAGAAATGTGTTTTGGGCCGATGCTCGGTGTAGAGCTGCATGGGAATATTTTGGTGATGTCGTGACGTTTGACACTACTTACAAGACTAATAGGTACGAAATTATTATTTTTTTTGTTCGACTTAATTAGATTTTTTTAGAGCTAAGGCATTTAGAGTTTCTACCTACATTACATGTTTTTATATTTCCATTGTTTAGGTACGACATGCCGTTTGAGTCTTTCGTAGGTGTCAACCACCATGGGATGTCTACGCTTCTTGGGTGTGCATTATTGCGGAATGAGGATACTCGTACATTCCAATGACTTTTTTCGTACTTGGTTGAAGTGCATAGGTAAGTCCCCCATATGTGTTATAACAGATCAATCCCTGCAGATGCGTTTTGCATTAGAGACCACATTACCACACACACGCCATAGATGGTACATATGGCATATCCTAAATAAGATACCAAACAAGCTGGTAGGTTACCGTTGTTTCGATCAGCTCAACACATGCATGAAGAGGATTGTGTTTGAATCCAAATCTAAGGACTCATTTGAGAGAGATTGGCACGATTTTATTGAAGAGTATGACCTCCACAATTCTAGGTGGATAAATAGTAGTATAATATTTCGGTTCATTACTGCCTCTGTATGGCTTCTTTATAGATGTTATTTTATAGTCAATATGGATGTTGCACTTATGGGTTAACTTACACTATTTTTTTTTTGCATTTTTTGTTTTTCCTATTCATTGGTAGATATGTTTGATGACTGACACATGTGGGTGCTAGTATTTTTCAAGGACAAATTCTGGGTTGGCATGAGGAGCACACAGCGTAGTGAGAGCATGCATTCAGTTTTCGATAAGTACTTAAACAGTAAGAGCTTTTTGTTGCAATTTGTTCGCCAATACCAACACTGTATTATAGACAATGAGCAAAAGGAGCTTGAGTGTGATGCTGCTGATTTAAGGGGGATTATCCCTTGTGTTTCCAGCTCACCAATAGAGAAGCAGTTTCAGAAAAAATATACAAACTCCATATTTCGAGACGTTCAGGATCAATTTATAAAAAAAGCCGATTGTAACATCTCCTCAATCAACCATCATGGCACAAGTATAGTTTGTGAAGTTGACCAACAAAAGATGGTGTTTGACATGTTAGTGTATAGCAGATACCAAATCGTGTATTGCTCGCAGTCATCAGAAGTTCAATGTGATTGCTTTATGTTCCAATCGAATGGTATTCTATGATGTCACAGTCTTGTTGTTCTTCTACATTTTCGTGTAACAGCAGTGTCCTCACAATACATTCTATCTCGATGGAGTAAGAATGTTAGTCGGAGACACACATACATCAGGAGTAGCATTGACATGTACCGTTTTGATTAGGGGTGGTAGGCGGGGAAGCCCGCCCCGTCGGAAGCCCGCCCTCTGGCGGGCTGGCTCGCCCCGCCCCGCCTATTCAGGCAGTCCCAAAATCCTAGCCCGCCCCGCCTAATGGCGGGATGGCGGGCTGGCGGGCTAAGCCCGCCTAAATTTCTTTTTTTTTTTAATATTTATAAGTACATATCTTCTATTTAAATCAATATAAATGCAAATATTAAATATAAATAGTCTCCAAAATAAATAAACATAATCCAAAATACAAAAACATAGTTATAAATAGTCCCATAGACAAAATAAATATAATCCAAAATCCAAAAACATAATGATAAATAGTCTTCAAAGCAAATTAAACATAATTCGAAACACTTAATTTTCATCTTCATCTTTATGTAAGTCAATAACATCATTGGAACCAACTCATGAAGAATAGCCTTCTCCTTTTGCAATATCTTCCTCATCTTTATCTTCCTCTAGAAAAAAGTAAATAAATATATTAGAAAAATAGTACATAATAATGTTCAAAATCACTCAAGTATGTTGTATGTCATAAATATAATTATACCAAAATCATCATATCCACGTATCCAATTTCTGGTGCAAATCACCACTTCAACATTATCTGGCAACAAACGACTTCTATATTTATTCAAAACATGAGAACCCATGCTAAATGCAGATTCTGAAGCCACGGTAGTAATAGAAATGCTCAACAAATCTCGTGCCATTAGTGATAGTGTTGGAAAATGATGATGGTTGTCTTTCCACCATTGCAAAACATCAATGATTGCATCATTGCAAAATAATGTTGCCTCACTCAAATAAATATCAAGTTGGTTCTTTCCACTTTTCACTTTAGCTTCTTGATTACGGGACATCAAATTCTTTGCATTGCAAACAATATATGAATCAAAAAGTATGAAAAATAAAAAATACATATAACCAAGTAGATAAAAATACTTACACCAACAATTTTAATAAGCTGAGTTCCAATTGCAGAATTGTGGTCATAAACCTCAAAGAGCTTGTATAACTTACTCTTCACATGCTCCACTTTGTCTTTAGCACTAATAGGATTAATCTCATTATAGCAATGAACCAAAGTGTTGAGTTTAAATCTAGGATCAAGAACTGCCCCAAATACAAGAACAACACTGTATTCCTCCCAATATTTTTTGAACTTAATCATCATTTTTTCTCCCATGTTCCTTATAAGCACTTCATCATTCTTCAAATTATTCATTAAAATAAGCTGGATTTGCCAAACTTGTAAAAAATACAAGTTGGATGTTGGGTAAGAAGTTCCAGACATCAACTTGGTAGTTTCGTAAAATGGTAACAAGAAATCACATATCTTTTCAGTTCTTCTCCACTCATCTGATGAAGGACAATACTCCCTAAATCCAGCTTCTTTTACTTTATACATTTCAAAAGCTTTCTTATAAGGAATAGCACTTGCAAGCATTGCATAAAGTGAATTCCACCTAGTAGGAACATCTAAACATAATGCAGTCGTATACTCAAGTCCCTCAATATCTTCAAAACATTCTTTAAACTTAACCATTCGACTTTCAGATTTTCTCAGATACTTAATAGAATCTCTAATCTTATGCACTGCATCACCACATATTTTCATTCCATCTTGGACAATAAGATTTAAAATATGAGCAGAGCAACGAACATGAAAGAATTCACCACCACACAACAATGAACTATGCACATCCAAAGTACTTTTCAAGTGTTCAACACAAGTATAATTAGAAGAAGCATTATCCAAAGTAATGGAAAAAATCTTTTTATCAATTTTCCACTCAGTCAAAAGCGTAAAGATTTTAGAAGACAACTCAAATCCTGTGTGAAGAGGAGACATATGACAAAAATTGAGAATTTTACTCTGTAATTTCCAGTTCTCATCAACAAAATGTGCAGTCAAACATATAAACCCCTCATTGGTACTGGAAGTCCAAAGATCAGATGTTAAGCAAATTCTATTTGGAATAGAAACTAAATTTTTTTTTAAGTTTCGCAGCTTCTCTCTTGTGAACTTTCACTATGTCAGCCTTAACCGTATTCCTAGAAGGAAGTTTCAAAGTTGGATTAATATATTTCACCCAATTTTTAAATCTCCTATCATCAACCATATTAAAAGGCTTATCCCCAGCAACTACATAAGAAGCAAACATATCTCTAGCCACTCCTTAATCAATCTTAAGTGAACACATTCTAAGTTGCAATTCTGCTATAGTCTGACCAATATTTTCATGCTTAATTTGAGTACAACTATCAAGATGTCGTTTTATAGTAGAAGTGCCATATCGCTTACCTCCAGCTTTAAACACCTTCTTGCATCCTTTACACTCAGCACATTCTACTCCATCCTTATCTGGACCGAGCTTTTTGAAAAAATTCCAAACATCGGATGTTGCTGGTCTCAGCCTTTTCAAACTAGGTTCATCAACCTCGATCGGAGTAGCCTCAGAACCAACTCCAGTAGTAACAAGGTTACTCACAGTTTCAGAATTCATATTTTCTGAAATAAAAGCAAGTGTAAATTGTTTATATGAATCTGAAATAAAACAAGTATCAACTCATTTGATTTAATCAAAATTCAACCATTAGCAAACCACACAAAAAGTAGCAAACAATTTCTGAATCCGCATCAGATTCAAGTATTCAACCAAATATCAACCATTATCAACCATAATCAAAACTCAACCATTATCAAACAACACAAAAAACAGGAAACAATTTCTGAATCTGCATCAGATTTAACCAAATATCAACCATTATCAACCATAATCAAAACTCAACCATAATCAAAATTCAACCATAATCAGATTTAACCAAATATCAACCATAATCAAAACTCAACCAAATATCAACCATAATCAACCATAAACCCTAATTTACCTATACCAAACAGCACAAAACACAACAAACAAACCTAAATTGATGAATCTCAAACCCTAAGCCAGAAAACTAACCAGAGGAGGCGAGGACCAGGACAGAGGAGGCAAGGAGCAGCCGTGTCGTAGCAACGAAGATAAACAAAGAGACCCAGAGTCCCAGAGAGCGAGACCAGCAGCGAGAGGACAAGACCCAGGAGCCCAGGACCGAGACCAGCAGTGACGACGGCTAGACGGAGCAGCAGCGGTGGCTAGAACCCACGAGGCCACGAGGACCGAAGATCGACGGTGGCTCAGTGACTGCGACTCAGCAAGCGTCAGGGGTGAGGACGGAACTCTGAAGTGTGAGCTTGACGGCTGAGGTCGACGGAAGTGCGATCTTGACGGCTGAGGTCGATGGAAGTGCGAGACGGCGGGTGTGAGGTGTGACCGTGTGAGAGACTGAGAGTGACGGTGAGGATTGAAGACCTTGGGGACGAAGCTGAACGCTGAACGCTGGAGACTGGAGAAGCTGAAGGCTGAAGGCTGAAGCTCTGTCTTCTGTGTTGACTGTTGAGGACCGAGGGAGTGACGAGTGAGAGACTGAGAGTGACGGTGAGGAACTGAGGATTGAGGTCGAGGAGACGAGGAAGCTGCAAATCTGGAAATTGGAATTAGGGATTCATTAGGGTTTCGCTGGGGATTCGGGTCGGGTCGGGTCGAGTCGGGGGTGAGTGGGTTCATTGGTTCTGGATCTGGGCTGAAAAATAAGCCTTTTAACAAAAAAAAAAGTCTCAGCCCGCCGGGGAAGTCTGCCCCGCCCCGCCAAAGCCCACGGTTTGAGTGGTGTGGGTTAGGCGGGCTTTTGTCTTTCGGCGGTTCTAAATTTCCAGCCCGGCCCGCCTTTTTTGGCGGGTTACGCGGGCTGGCCCCTGCGGGTTTAGGCCCGTTTGCCATCCCTAGTTCTAATGAAAGCATGACCATTTTTAGGGAATTGTGTTCTGATTTTTACAACGTTGATCAGGATTTCGTGGCTACTCCAGAGGTTGCTGCTATATTGCGTGATGCCATGCACAGTGCTCGGCATAAGCTGAAAGAACACAAGGAATCCGAGCATCAAGTTGCACATGTACCAAGTGCGATTAACTCACATACGCGTGATGAATGTCCCGTTAGCATGGATGAGCTACAGGGCCCACGTCGTGTTCCTACGCGAGGTCGTCCAACGTCCACCAGACTTGGGGCAAATCTAGAAAAATTTATTAAAAAGAGGGCACACAAACACAAGAACACTCACAATCACAACAAGGTAAATATGAGATCTACCCTTTTTTACGTCATTTGTTTATTTTAAGTGTGTTGAATGGATGATAAGTTATGATGTTATTTTTCAATATGATTTGTGTGTTAAGGGATCTAATGGTAATGCACAACCATCTCCTACCAATATGGCATCTTCCTACAAAGATACGCAATGGGCTTGTTCAGAAATGATAGACAATTTGGCTACGTACTCTGGTTCCTTCATATCACTATTAAATTCATTCCATAACGCCGAACAATTGTGTATGTGTACCTAGTGTACTTTTCATAGCATTAATGTCATGTCCATTTATTTATTGTTTCCTCTTTTGTTTTGTTTTTAAATTTTTTTCACAAGAAGCATTTTTGAAGGATTCGAAATTTAACACCACAACATATCATAAGCATTAGAGTTTAGCAACTACTTTGTACTTTTCCCATGCTTTAATGTTATTTTACGTTATCATGATTTGGTGGTTTATTGGGTTTATTTTATATATTTTAATATACTCAACTTTATTTTACCTTGCTACAACTTCATATACCATTATTAAACAAAATATAATAACAGACTTGGCCAACTAATATACAATTTTTTTATTCTTTTACTCTTTTTTACCGTTATTATTTGTTACTAATATTTAAAATAATAAATATTCAGTTGATAATTTGATCATTATAATAATTTGGTGCATTACATGAAGTTTAAAATTGAATTTTAAAAGTATCCGTACACAATAAGGTGTTTATTTTATTATTTAAAAGTATCCGCACACAATAATATCCTCTAATTTATTAGAATAACAACCACGATCGAGCGTTTATTGCTTGGGCATAGATATTTTTAGCTGGCTGTTAAGTATGGATAATTTTAAAGTTTAATTAAAAGATTTTAAGTAGAATTCGAAAGAAAGTTCAAACTTCAATCAACGTGTTCTCGATCTGAGCAAAAATAAGTCAAACACATATAAAAAAATAAACTAAGAATTTAAAAATAATTATTTTCATACATAATTATTTACTGTGATATTGAATTCTTGTGTTTTTTTTTCCAGTCCAAATCCAAAAAATATTCGCAAGTATTTCATGATAAAATTCAGTAAATCCTGCAACCATATTAACCGTAAATACACACAGCAACTCTAGTCCTAATTAATTATTTGTAGATATATTTACCCTGTTGTCCAGTATAGGTAACCTTTTAAAAAAGATGCACCCGCTTTTGGTTTAAATCCGATAACATCCATCTATATTCCATGATAACATCCATTAAATTCTGAAATCAAATTAACAGAAAACACACACAGACCAACTCTAATCTCAATTTATGTCTTATAGTTCCGTTTAGTTTTCTTAGCCCGTTCTGCCCTTCGAACCAATGATCTTGTCCTTGGATTTGTCCAACGGTCTTCAATATTTTTCTTCTTTCCCCTATCCTCCACATGACGACATGGTACATTGAGTACACCCTCAACCTCACTCCTAGCAATGTTGTCTTTGCAAATTAGTATGTCAGTTACAATTTCTTTCCGAATTTGTTGCAGCTGGGCCTGTGGTGATAAACAGATGTATTTGTATTTGGTATAAAATACTTTAAAGAAGCAAATATAAATCCAGCCATCATAAGTAGAATTCATCCAAAAAGAGTTATTTATCAATTATTAAAAACGCAAATAAACATCAGCATATGTTTTGGATTTCACTAACCGTCGTCCAAATAGGCATGTTCAATTCATCCTCTGCCAAGCTCTTTAGATCCCACATTTCCATCCATTTAATGACATATACACCACAGTCCCACCTATACAACACAAATAACAAATAGTCGTGCCAATATATTAAAATTTTTGTGTGGGTTGATTTTTTTAACCATTCTTTGTTTTCATCTCTAGACTTACCCATTTGGCTATTTTTGGATCCTTGTTTCATAGCAACACTCATAGCTCTCAGTTGTAAATATTACATTTGGGTCTACAGTTGCTGCCAACTCTTGGAGAAGAAAGCCCTTCGACAAGCCAGATAGAAAATATTAGAGAGAAAAATATAAAAAAAAATACATGCAAGGCAACACCTAACACCCGAAAAAATATGCATCATCAAATCTATTCTCACTTAGTAAATATTTAGCTATTTTCTCTCGGCACTCGGAGTGTGGGCCATTGTGCATGGAGTCTAACACCCATAGGTTATCAGTCTGCCGGTGGAGTACATATAGCCACCAGTGATCATCTCGACACACTGGAACAAACCACTTCATTGTTGAGTAAAGCATGTTAGCATATAGTTTTTTTCGCATTCTTGTAATGAAAAATAGATTTTGTGTGTGGATAAGTAAGTACGTGAATTACTTACATATTTAACTTGTTTCGCATTCCCCGCATCGAACCAGTGCTGCCCGCAGCCCATGAAGCTGCTAAGAACAGGGACAAAACCAGTGTCCGTCCCGACACATCGTTCAATATTATCATCAGTCAATATTAGGGCCTGCAAACCCATTTTGCATTAGTTAAACACCTAACGAAATAATTTAGAGTATCCTTCACCGAGGCAACTATGGGTATTAATTAATATTAAGTGGGTAAGGACAGATTGCACTAACCATTAGTCTCGGCGAAATACAGTAAAAATTCGTGCAAAACCTTGCGTTGCTCGAAGCATTGAACATGGCACACAATAATCAACCACCTGAATAGAATAAACGCATTGTATTTCATAGCACTTTAATGCAGAACATATACTCAGCAATTGATTACAGTTTTTTTGTTTGCTCTTACCGTATCGCTTACTCTTCTACGCCAACCTAGTGATTGAAGGTCCGCTCGCTGCAGCTAAACATCATCACCATTGCGAATTCACGCAAGCGTGGTATTCTATGCACCCCTACGATCTATCACCCACTTGTATATCATGATCATGTCATCACCTGTAGGCCTTGCAGCACCCCCAGATGGCATTAGTGTCTCCACCACATCTTTTGCTTTTCTTATGTTTTCTGGTTCTTCAGGTTCCGAAGTCGCATTTCGTTCATTTGTTACCGGAGATCCTGGCGTTGAGTCCGGTATGTGCATCTGACTGATGCCAAGCGAGAATGACGGGATTGAAAAGTCAGCTTGAGCTGGGTCCTCTGGCGCAACATACACTATCATTACAAGTTCTCCGGATTCCCTGCACATTCATTAACAATTAGGTGCTCTTAACTGAGTGCAAACTAAAATAAGAAAGTTGTGTGACCAGCATAAGATTATATGGATAACATCTATTATTGATTAAACATTCCACCTCAAAAACAGGAAAGAGTCAGAGATAAAAAGTCATGCACCTACTATAATTATCAATAATTCGTATTATTGTTAAATTCATCTAACTTGTCTTTTCTTTGAAGATCCTTCATCAACATTATCATTTGTTTCATTTTCAACAGGTGTGTCAGGCATTGTCTCATCCCCTGTGGGTATTTCAGCACATGTCTTCCTCATACTCACAGTATTCCCCCTAATAGACCTGTTTTGGGACTCTTGACTGTAGTTTCTGTTTAAATAAATTAGAAGTTGAGCAGCTATAGGTGATAATAACAAAAGATACCTGATACAAATCTGATCTAATCAAGTAAATCTAGTACGCTTAAATGTGTAAATGATGTTAATTCGAAAGTTTACCCAAAACTTCTTCGTGCAGAATAAAGTAAAGAATGGATAGTAACATCCGCAGTGCCAACCAATTAGCAACTAGAATGCCACACAGATAACATCGGGTGTGAGGCATGCATAACATCCTAATTTAAATGATAAATATTAGCTATTCGAACTCCTATTCTAGATAAATCTACAAGTTACAACCCCTATTGTTGCCATCCTTATCAATTAAGCACAATATCATACGTAAGTAACGTATATTAAAATTACTTTATAGATGGTAAAATTTCATATACAAACAAATCTAATGATTAATTATGTCAACGCAGATGCCCAAATAAAAAAAATTATACTAGTATACTATTAAAATGAGGCAGGTTAGAGCTTTAAAATTTCATACTATAACTGAAAATTCAGTAACTTGCCTTTTCTCGGAAGGCCCTTCATCAACATTATCATCTGTTACATTTACCATTAGCATGTCGGCCAATGTCTCCTCCCCTGTGGGCGTTTCCATACATGTCTTGTTCGTACACACTTTATCCCCCCAATGCATCCGTCTTGTGAATCTTGGCTACAATTTCTGTTTAAATAAATTGGAGGATGATCAACTATAAGTGATAATAAAAAAGGTCACCTAGCACAAATATAATCCGATCAAGTAAATCTAGTACACCCAAATATATAAATGAGTTTAATTCGAAATTTTACCCAAGGCTGCTTCGTGCCGAGTATAGTACAGAATGGACATTAACATCCGTAATTTCAATCAGTTAACATCCATAAGGCCACAGGGATAACATCAGGTGTCAGACATACATAACATCCAAACTAATAAGACAAAAATTAGCTATTCGAAATACTATTTAAAGCAACTAGTATTGGCATTACTTAGATCTTTATTTAATTGGAATAACGCTCATCAAACTATCATCCATGTTGCACATTAAAACCAAAGCAGCTTAGTAAAGGGTATTTAGCTATGTACATAAGGGAGAGGACACATAGTTTTCAAAGTTATTATGTTATGAAATGAATGCTAAAACACAAAAAGATGTATTTGCATGTGTAAGGTCTATTGCCATGCTCAAGATAAGTAGCTCCAACAGTTTTTTAAAGATATATCTACAAGTTACAGTATCAATACCACACTTCTAAAATGAGATAAATAATTAATTACTCTATACATGGTAAAACTTTATATACGATTAAAAAGACGCAAAATTTTAAAAATATTTATACTATAATACTATTAAAAAGACGCAGGTTAGAGCAATAAAATTTTATAACAAAAGTGAAAAATCATTGAATTCCTTTTTTTGGAAGGATGTTCATCAAATTTAGCCGGTGATGCATGACCAGCCAGTATGTCGGTCTCATTTTCATCTACTGTGGGAGCTTCTTTACGAGTCTTCTATTAGACTTTCTTTTTTTCCTAATGCATCCTCTCTTTGATACACGGTTGTACTTTTTCGGTATCCCAGACATCTTTTTAATTAAATTTAGAACCCTTACAGTGGACAAAGTATAAGTTTTATTTTCGTTAGAGCTTAAAAGAAGTGATCTGATTAACATATCTTTCACACTTATCACTATTAAAAGATTATATATCTATCATATGTCTCACCGAGTGAGATGTGCTTTCCTCTCCATCCATCTTCTTCAGATCAGCAAGCGACCAGTCTCTGATTCACGGTTCTCTCCCATTATATCTTCCTAAATCTCTATTCTTGTTAGCATGGAGATATATAATCTGAAAGTTATAGTAATTGCTATAAACAAGGTATACTATAAAATAACAAACAATAAATCAAAAGTTAGGGATATACGACTCACCAGTAATGCGAATATACATCCATCCACTGTCTTCTTCCCTACATCCTGAAACCTCAGAACTCCCTCAATTAGAAAATCATAAATGTACCTCGCCCAATATATCTTTCTTGGGTTCGATACATCAATGGCAGCCCGTATATGTATGTCTGAAACTGTGGCCTTTGGCAAGGGAAAGAACAAACACTTCGCTATCAACATGATGAACTGTCTCCGAAAGTTGATTCTATCGGCATCGGACTGCATCGAGCATGTGATTACATCCCTTTTCAAATCTACTTGTGTCTTTCCTGTGAAGCTGTTAATAAGTCGGTGCTCTGCTGGTGTTTCTGGAATTTTGAAACTATTTCCTGCCAAACACAAAATGAGTCCATGCAGTCCAAATCTTTAATGACTAATTTTACCAAAAACATATACTCAACAAGATTATTGTGGATAATTTTTTCCCTTTTCTCCCTATTTTATTTGGGGAGTTCTTACCATGGTTCGGTAGTCCAAAACACCACGTAATTGATTGAACCGATATGAGAATTTTTCTTGTTCCGACGATCAAAGACTTCTCATCCCGGCTATATGATGATGCTAATGCCACCATCATATCTTGGTTGACAACCCATTCAGGCACATATTGCAGCCAGCCAAATTCCATGTTCTGCACCTCCATTATTTTCTCTCTACCCGCGTCTGAACCTAATTACTTCATAACTGAAGCCATGCAATATGGCGAGCACCTAGATACCAGTGTTTTCTACACAAACATTCATAATCAGCACAAAGTGACAACGAAGGAGAATGTCAGTTTTAACATTTACTATTAAAACACAATATCCCGAGTTTATAGTTAATTCACTGCTAACCATTCAACGTACCTTTTTTAGTCCACTAATTTTTTTTGTGGTCTTCTTTTGGGAATGTTATTCTTATGTGTCTCTTTTTTGCTCCTGGTACGAGCCATGCCTACTTATTTTTTGAACACTTGTTCACAAGCAACTGCTATATATACTCAAATAACCCACTTAAATTAATCATTAACATACCAACATGTTTATCAATAGCATAGATACGCTAACAACTTTGCTTAGTATAACATCTATGATTGAAACATATCTTGCTCTATCATTATACTATCATAGTGGCCCCTCAAAATACCATTTACATGTCCAACTTTTTGAGAGTTTACTGTTAATCTCTATAAAATTTTAAATTCGATACCCACCTAAACTAACAACTTTGCTTGCAAATAACTTTGAACAGAAGTATGATATCAAGAGATTGCATATGAAATTATGATCCTTCCTCATATCCCATTCTCTATTTCTATCGTGATTGTTGTGATAACCACACTAATTAGGTTAGTTCAATACAAAAATCATGATTATTTACTATGTATCCATCATTCTCATAATTATTTCACTAAAGTAACTAATCAAAATTCAGTGAATTAATTTGTTTAACTATATATCATTATTTAAATAGTCATATATGTATGTATGTTCAATTTTTAAGAGACACCAATAAAGATAAAGCAATTCACACTAAAATTTTTTTATGCAAATTCCAACTCAACCTTTTATAAAGATAAAGCAATCTACACTAAAAAAATATCAAGGCATAACATCTTTATTGCATCCGTATTTAGAAGGATTTTTTTCTTTACATGAATAAAAACAGAAATCCGAAAAAAAAAATAATTTGCCACTAACCTTAAGTACTCCTAATGTACTCCTACTATAGTTAACTACCATAATCAGTCAACTATTAAAAAATACATAATCTAAGTGACTGATATGAAAAAAAAATAATTTATTCATATTTTTTTTTGTCTCATGGTAGAATTGATAAAGAGGGAAAAAATGAAAGGTACCTGGAGCAACTAGAATGAAAACGATTTCGTTTTTGCTCTACACTTTCACCTTAATTTTATCATCTAAAGACACAATTGCGGCTTTTTCAGTAGAGACCTTCAAAGTATGGAGGTAACCTGAACTAAATGGCTACTTTATATTAGTCACACAGTTAATAACTTGAAAGAAAATACAACACCGAGCATGCAAAATAGCAACTCAATCTACGGTTGAATAGATAAAAAATTAGTGGAACCGTAACACTCCAGAAAAATCATGGATGCTTATCAAAATGAAAAAAAAAAACCCTTTTTTGAAAAATTTTCTTCATCTCCAGCCCAAAATGCCCTTTTACAAGTTTTTTCCTTTTTCCAAACCCATCAACGTGAGATAAAGGCCAAAATTTTCATCGTTGACATCGATTCCGGCCGCATACAACAACTGATAATGGAGCCCCAATATGCCAATTAATCGAAACACAATTAATCGAAACATAAAACTATATAACATACCTATAGGAGTCGGAGACAAGGCCAGTGGAGACTTTCGAAGTATGGAGGCAACTTGAACGAAATGGCTGCTTCATATTTGTCACATTATTAACTACTTGAAAGAAAGCACAACACCAAGCACGCAACATAGCAATTCAAACCACGATTGAATAGATAAAAAATCAAGAGAACCGTAACACACCAGAAAAATCATGGCTACTTATGAAAACGAAAAAAACCCCTTTCTTGATGCCTTCCCTTCATCTCCACCCTTAAAACATCATCTTTTTCAAGATTTTCTCTTTTTCCTTTTTCCAAACCCATCAACGTGAGATAAAGACCAAAACTTTTATCGTTAACATCGACTCCAACCACATGCAACAACAGATAATGGAGCCCCAATATGCCAATTAATCGAAACATGAAACTAAATAACATGCCTATAGGAGTCAGAGATAAGGCTATGGGATGCTCCGATGACGAAGCTATTGGGTTTCTCCTCTCTGCGTCTTTTCGTTTTTCTCGGTAGTGGGGTTATGGATGGAATGAAATGGGGAGAAAAGTCTTGATCTTTCACTCGGGTTAATTTCTCTCTTTTCGGATGTTAATCCATTGGACATAAATTGCATTTTAATTGAAATAAATGTAGATGAGAGATTTTTAGGAATTTGATTGAGAGAAAACTGAAATTAATTTTGGGAATCAAATTAATTACTCCAGGCATGGAGAAGAAGGTAAAGTGATAAGTATGTTATTGATAAGCAAGTGTACTCCACTCGCTTATCATGAAATTGACATTTATTCTGTACTATATCTATATTATACAGTATTTTTTGTTTACCTAGCACTACCCATTTACTTATGGTTTCTTGTACCATCTTGTATCAATTACAATGGCCTAGCCAAGAAAAAGATCAAGTGCATCCGAAAAAAGAAAAGCGATACGAAACATTTTAAATGTATCTTGAAATTATATGTTAGTCGTTAATTTCAATCATAATATATATAGATTAATAACTAAAATCAATTTTATAATTGAGATCAGCTATTAAAATCATTAAAACACACCTAATTCCATAATATACTTTTTTTTAAGAGGAGCTCGACATATAAAGTGGAGCATAAAGAAAAAACACAACAGTAAGACAACTCAGACAAAGAGACAAATCCTGTAACCTACAAAAACCATATACCCCTTTGTTATCTCCGGCATTGCCATCAGCAACAAAAGGGATCCACACATTACCACTCCTTATAGCTCAGGAAGGACATGTTGACAATCTCCTCAACTCCTTTTCCTTTGTTTTGGAAAATCCTCCTATTCATTTCCAACCATAAGTTCCAGGTGATCGCACAGAAGCATACCATCCATTTTTTGCACTCCGCCTTCCTTTGTGATATCTCTATCCAACTTAAAAAATGCTCCTTCAACGTACTTGGGTAAGACCACTGTCTACCAACATACGATAACCATGCACACCAAACCTGCCAAGCAAAACTACAGCCAGAAAACAAGTGGTGACCAAACTCAATACTTTTGTTACATAAAACACACAAGGTATCATGTTGGTTAATAGCCCCAAACCGACTCAGTCTCTTTTTTGTACTTATCCTGCCAGTCAAAGCAAACCAAACAAATAACTCCACTCGTAGCGGGACTAGTCCTTTCCAAATAGTTTTAGTAAAGTTGTAGCTTGTGATATCCTCCGGGACCATTTCCGCCTGCATTACCTGTACAAAAGAGTTAGTTGAATAAATTCCATGTTTATCATATTTCTACACAATCCTATCCTCTCTGTCATGTGCAAGCCTGACCAGCCTTAATGCATCATGTAGCTGATTCACTAGATCTATCTCCCATTAGAATAGTTGTCGTCTCCATTAGAAGTTCCATATCTACTCTAACCCATCCCAAAACCCACAATCCCCTATCACTGATCCCTTTTGGTTTGAAACAGAGAAGAGTCTTGGATAGCAATCTTTCAACGAACCTCCAAAAAGCCAGACATCTTCCCAAAAGCGAGTACCTCTCCCATCCCCACCTCCATAGACAACCTAGTGATCATCTTCTGTCTCACTTCTTGATTCGTGAACTGTAACTGACAAATATCCCTCCATGGCCCCCCAGAGCAGGTATTTCTTGGTTGGCCAGGGGCACATTTGGATCCAGGTTATTGCAGGAACAAACCACATTCTTCCACAACGGACACTCCTCCTTTGAAAAGCGCCACCACCATTTAAACAGAAGAGCTGTGTTGCGGACCATAGCATCTCCAACTCCCAATCCGCCTAGCCTTTTAGGAGCCTGTACCACTTCCCACTTAACCATAGCCATACCATTCCTCCCATCCTCCTTACTCCAAAGAAATCTTCTCTGCAAGAAAATCAACTTCTCTGCAACAACCCTGGGCATCTTATATAAACTCAAATAATAAACTAGAAGGCTATTCAACACAGATTTGATAAGCACCAACTTGCCGGCTTTATTAAGGGCCTTGGCCTTCTAAAGGCTTAGCTTTTCCTCCACTTTGTCTATTATTGGCTTCCAAGTCTTGACCAATCTCGGGTTAGCTCCAAGCGGGATACCCAGGTATTTTACTGGAAGAGTGGCATCCTTACACTCCAGCACCATACACATACGTTCTACCCACTGCTCATTACAATTAATAGAAATCAAGCTAGATTTATCAAAATTAATACTTAAACCTGACATCAACTCAAAGCAACGAAGTAGTCTCCTGTAATTCTTGATGGTCTATTCCTCAGGTGGGCAGAACAACATCGTATTATCTGCAAACTGAAGATGCGATAACTCTATATGATCTCTCCCTACTAATAACAGAAATATACGACCGTTCCTGATAGCCTCTCTAATCATCCTATGTAGCACGTCAACCACAAATACAAATAAAAAAAGAGACAAAGAATCACATATTTAAAATGTGTTTCTCAATCTATTTATATTTGTATACGTACAATATCAAAACCCTTTTTATGTTAAATATAATAGTAGTAACAGAAATATTTCATAATAAAAAAATAAAAAATAACCAAAATTTATTTTATTTAATATTTATTAATTATTATAATAATTAATAAATATTAAATAAAGTAAGTTTTGACTTTTTATTTATCTTTCTAACATTATGCAGTAGTAAATGGACATGTTTTAAGTCCAAATGGTGATTTGGAACTTAGAATTAAACTGGTTCGTAATTTATAATTTAATGAATATATTATTCATTTATTTTAAAAGATAAAAAGACTATAAATTTGTTTGGATGTCATTTTCGAAAAAAATCTTTTTTAAAATAATATTTTTTTAAAATATTTTTTATAAAAATAAAAATATTTTATATTTGGATATTTTATGTAAATTTTTTTTTATTTATCAATTATATTTGAATAAAATAATAAGATAAAAATATTTTTTTGTTCATTTATTATGTAAAAGATATTTTTTTAAGAAAAAAATTTAAAGAAAAAAAGTAAATTGTAACTTCTCAACAAAAATATTTTTTTTAATTTTTTTAGTGCTTTTATTTTTACTATTAAAAATTTACCAAACACACTAAAAAATAAAAAAATACTTTTTTTATCGATTTAATGACACCCAAACAAACACGTATATATAATAACAAACAAAAAAAAAATCCTAATTTACAATTACACAATTGTTAAATTGACAAAAAAAATGTCCCTAATTTTTTAATATATATATATATATATATATATATATATATATATATATATATATATATAATTCAACTCATAATTATTAACATTAATAGTTATTAAGATTTAGTACAGATATATTGTTATTATTATTCCAAACATTATTACTTTGAAATAATAATGATCATATGCAGATATATTATTGCTGTAGAGTGAAAACATTACTTTACAAGTAATAATTTATACGTAAACATCAGGAAAGATTTATTAAGTTTATATAACAGTAAATTCATTTTAGATTTATGTAATTATTATGTTGAAATCAAATATTGTACGTACTTATTATGTTAAATTTTATTTGTTTTTATTATATAATTATTTGTCTCTCTCTCTCTCTCTATATATATATGCATTCTAATAATTTCCAATGTGATTTTAATAACAACTCAAACGAGTTTTTTTTTTTTTTTCTGTCAATTTCATATATTCTTGTAATTTTTTTTTTAAATATAAGTTTACCTACAACCCTAAAGTTTATGGTGATGATCAGATTTTAAGTACTACATTTCATATATTATTACTTATATTTACTGAAACATTGATATTCCAATTTTTAACTGAAATATTTTAAATGTGCCCTTAATAAATTGATGATTATTGTTTTTGTCTAGTACATAATGTACAAATATGTCATTTTTCCTCAACAATAACATTGATCTACCTTAGGTTAGGGTGAAACTAAGGTTCTGTCCTTGTTATTGTTGTTGTTTTTTTTTTTTTTTTTTTCGGATATATATTCCATGACATTGAATTCAAATTCATACTTTTTATGATGGTGGAATTAATGAGGATGGAGAATTCATGCGAAATATGGGTCCGGAAATGGTAATGGTAATGGACGAGTGGGTCATTCACAACTAGACACCTCCATGTGCAGCTGATTAATATTAAAGGGTTTTCTAATTAATAAGTGCAGCTGATTAGTGATTAACATTAATAAGAATATTAGTTAAGGTTACTTATTTTAAAAATGTATATATTAAAATTTATTTATTAAATTAATTAATAATATAAAATATATTTTAAAATATAAAATATATATTTAAAATAAATTAAATATTATATGTATTTATACATAAATATAAAGTAATTAATTTGATAGTTGATTTTTAGTATGTATATAGATATATTTTTTTTTATATAAAACTTATTTGAGTGCTATTAAGTTATTAAAAAAATATTTTTTAATAAAAAATATATTTATATTTTTTAGTATATTTAACAAAATTTTAATAATAAAAGTAAAAATAAAAATATTTTTTTTAGAAGTTATAATTTATATTTTTTAAAAGATTTTTTTATTAAAAAAAATATTTTTAACATAATAAGTAAATAAATATTTTTATATAAAATATTTAAACATAAAATTATTTTATTTTCTTAAAATATCTTTTAAAAAAATTACTTGAATATATTTTTTCCTCATAAAAACTCATTCAAACAAGTTTATAATAAATATTTTGAAAACTTAAAATTTTTAAATTTTCAATATAAACATTTTATATTTAATATTTTAATTAAGTTCGTATAAGGGGAAAGAAACCGAATAAGAAAACAATTAATTAATAAGAAAAATTAAAGAGAATCAAGAGAAAAAAGGATTTCATTGATAAAGATTTTCAAAAAAAAAAAAAATACAATGTACTAATTTCATGTTTTTTTATTACATTTCTACTATATTTATTTATAATAAATCAATTAATTAATAAAACTATCTTAATTTGCTTTGGGGCTATTTTTTACTCATTAGGGTTCGATACTTGCTAACTAAATATAATATTAAATAGGAAAATTTTAATGCACGATGCTAAAGCCATTGATTAAATTGGTAATAATGCAGGTAATAAAGCACGACACGAAATTGCAGTTTTGACTTGCAACCTAGTGGAATATTAAAATTTAAAACGCATATGTTATCAAGTTTTTTTCTTATACGACAATAGTAAGATTCGAAATTTCGAATAATACTTTTTTCTTGTTATAAAATTACTTTCTATAGACATCATATACCTATTTAGTAAGACCTTAACTAGGAGCTTTTAGTTGAAAATTTGAGATGGTTTCAACTTTGAAGAGTAGTCTAATTTATTTTTAAAATAAAAGAAAAAATAAAATTCTTTCACTACAAGATTTAAAAACATGTTATTTTTTTAATTATCCGAGACATATGCTTAATATAGAAACCGTTTTTTTTTTCCCTTTCTTTTTTTAATTTAGAAACAACTTATTAAACAAAGCAACTGTATATAATAATATCCGTATCTGAAAATAAAATAAAGAAAAAAGAAGATCATGATTGAATTGGACGCCTTGAGATTTGGGATTATGGATAGTGATTAATTACTGATTAGTATTTGGTTCAAAGTTAAAGTTGTTAATTTTCCCATTTTGCCCTTCTCAATTAGTAAAACTAACAAACCGAAGCAGCTTTGTTTGGCTCTAAAAACCAGTAACCACTCTCTTTTCTCTTCTCCCTTTCATCCATAACAATCGCCATAACCGTAACCGTTCTTATTCATTAACAAACCCAGACCCAAACCTAATCTCTCTCTCTCTTACACACACTCTCTCTCTTCTTTATTTACTGTCTCTCTTTCTCTTTCTGCTTCAATTCAATGCTCAACAACAACGCCATTGAGATATTATTCTTCATCTTCTGCTGCTACTACGAGAGTTTTGCAGCTCCGTGACTGTCCTTTTTCGTTTCGAGATCTCACCGTCGTTGTCGCTTTCATCGCTTCGAACCTCAACAATGGGAAGCAAATGGAGAAAGGTGAAGCTTGCCATAGGATTCAATTTGTGCATTCACGTTCCCAGAACTATGGATCGTTCTTCCTCTTCCTCCGCCATCGAATCTCCCTTTTCCGCCGCCGCATTCTCTGACGGTGTCTCTCCGTCTTCCGGCCGCCGTCCCACCACTCCGACGCCGTCCTCCTCCGGGTTACGATTGTCCAAATCCGGATCTAAATCGAAGTCGTTTTTGCCCAAGGTTATTATCATTCGTTACCATTAATCCTTTTAGCATATTCGTAATATAAAGTTACGTTTTTTGTTGTTGGTTTTATAGAAAGTTACTTTTTTTTTGGGTTCGGGGGTATGAATCATTGATCGGAGTTTTTTTTTTTTTTTTCACTACTCGAGCTGAGGCTCATTCATTTCACTACATTTTTTCTAAATAGTGTATACTGTATAGACATCAATGGCAGTTTCTAATCACTGGTAAAAGTTTCGTTTTTGCCTTTCAATTGTGGTATCATTGTGGTTGCTATATTTGAGAGTGATGTATATGAATATATGAATATTTGTGGTGAAGACGGTGTATTATTTTGGGTGTTTATTTGTTTATGAGTTGCTTTGATCTCCACTGTTGTGTTGCATTTGATGAGGACTTTTAGTTGCTTCTGTTTTCGTCCATTGCTGCGTGTACTGTTCAACTCTCAATTGCCTAGGGCCTAAGCTAAAGCTATTGCTATGGTGGAAACCCCCACAGAAGAGTCAAAGGCACCTTAGCCGTTGATTGTGAAAATCCCAGCTGTAAACAAAGAAAAAGTTGAGGTTTTTGCAGGATAAGAATTATTATTATTGTTGTTATTATTAAAAAAAGACAAAGAAATCATAGTCCTGCTGGAGCAATGAATGAATGATTCGCCTTTGATCTATTCCTTCTTTTGATGTCATTTTTTTATTATATGTCTTTAATTGTTAATTAATTTGTCGACAGGTCCAATATTAGTGTTGCAATTTGCCTTTTACTTTTGTGAAAGTCATTTGCATATTGTTCAAATTTTTCCTTTGGCGTCCTAAGTCCTAACTATGTTTGACCACCTAACGTTGACCTTTATTTTAAACTTTATGCTAAGTTGTAGATTTGCCTTGGAATTCTCAACTTTAGGTAATTAGCCACCTAAATAGTAAACATATATGTATCTCTGGTAAAGATGGGTAGCATTCTATTTCATCTTTTTATGCACTGATAATAGTAGTGGACCTGCATTGGGACAGAAGGGGGCATTGTTAGACAAAATAATGTATTAGTGACCTTTGCAAATTTTGCATTTATCTATAACATTGAATACTTTATTGGTTTTCATTTTTTCTTTTTAGTTTTTTTAAAATCTTCACTAAACCATAAATTATTGTTGTTGGTTGGAGTTGGATCCATGTATTCATGAAAGCACGTGTAACCACTTTTTTCTCCCCCCTAATTAGTACGAGTTAATTATAACTATAATAAAAAAAATAATAAAACTATTGTTAAAAACTCCATTCCATAAACATTGTTGCTACCTGAAGTTTGATTTGAGCTAGTGACCAAATTTTGCTAGCGGTTGGCTACCTCTCAACCACATTTTGAATAGTGTTTCAATGGCATCAATTTGGCAGATTTTGTTAAGCCATAGTCAAACCGGGTTAGAGTTTCACATTCCTAAGTAATAGTAATTGTTCTAGATGACATAGTCATGACTCTTTTCCTTTTGCTCAATCTTGGTTGTGGATATAAAATTTGTTAAACAATGGTTCTTGATTTCTACAAGAACCTGTACTAAATTGCAGCATTGTGTTCTATATCTTGTATACTTTAGTTTTGTTTTTTGTTTTTTGTTTTAACTACCTGCCTCTGCATCTTAATCTGCTAACCATTTATATTACTAGCTTTAAAATGTCCTTGAGCTTTTCTTTACATTTTTATCAACATTGTACTCAGGAAACATGTGCAATATGCCTGAAGTCAATGAAGCCAGGACAGGGGCATGCCATTTTTACCGCAGAATGTACTCACACTTTCCATTTCCACTGCATCACATCCAATGTTAAGCATGGAAACCAAATTTGCCCTATCTGCAGGGCAAACTGGAAGGAGGTTCCTTTCCAAAGCCCTTCTTCCAATGTCTCCCGCAATGTTCCTCGACTGAACCGAGTAAGTTTACCTCGAGATGATGCTTGGACAACTACTTACCTTCGGAGGTTTCCCTCCACACAAGTTAGTGTGGGGCGCCAGAGTTCATTGCTTAGCCACATTCCTGAACCAACCATTTTTAATGATGATGAAGCATTGGATCAACAGACATCAACTCCCCAGGATGGAAATGGTTCTGATCTCATGACAAACACAATGGAAATCAGAACATATCCTGAAGTTTCAGCTGTTTCAAAGTCGGCCTTTCATCATAACTTTGCTGTGTTGATTAATCTCAAGGCTCCTTCTCATTCAGGGAGAAACCAAAGTGGAGCACCTTCAGTTGAGAATTCTCGTGCTCCAATTGACCTTGTCACCGTTCTTGATGTGAGTGGTAGCATGGCAGGTACCAAGCTTGCATTGCTAAAGCGAGCTATGAGTTTTGTCATACAGAACCTGAGTTCTTCGGACCGGCTTTCGGTTGTTGCCTTCTCCTCTTCAGCCCGCCGTGTCTTTCCTCTTCAGAGGATGACTGATGCCGGACGGCAGCAGGCATTGCAGGCTGTCAATTCTCTGGTTCCAAATGGTGGGACAAACATTGCTGAAGGTTTAAAGAAAGGTGCGAAGGTTTTTGTTGACCGTAGGTGGAAGAATCCGGTTGGTGGCATGATATTGCTCTCTGATGGGCAGGATACCTACACAGGCAATAGCAGGCCCCGTCTCGGAGCCAACTACCGGTCACTTGTCCCCGACACCTTTCAACGCAACAACGATACTGGTTTGCACATACCGGTTCATGCATTCGGCTTTGGCATTGACCATGATGCTACTTCAATGCACTCAATCTCTGAGATGTCTGGCGGAACATTTTCTTTTATTGAAGCCGAGGATGTCATTCAGGATGCATTTGCACAGTGTATTGGGGGGCTCTTGAGCGTGGTGGCGCAGGAATTACAGGTCGAAGTTGCGTGTGTTAACCCTCGCCTGCAGCTTAGTTCGGTAAAAGCAGGAAGTTACCAAACTAGCCTGATGGACAATGCAAGAATGGCTTCTATCCAGGTAGGAGACTTGTATGCTGAAGAGGAAAGAAACTTTTTAGTCACACTCAATGTTCCGGCTGAAACTTATGGCGGTGACATGTCATTGTTGCTAGTTAGAGGCTCCTATAGAGAGCCTATCACAAAAGAAATGGTGAATTTAGAACCAACTCAAGTAAAGATTCAGAGACCTGATGTAGCAAGAGAATTGGATGTTTCAGTAGAAGTAGACCGGCAGCGAAACAGGCTGTACGCTGCAGAGGCAATGGCGGAGGCTAGAGTTAAAGCTGAACGCAGTGACTTGGCTGGGGCTGTTTCGGTACTTGAGAACTGCCTTAAGGCATTGTCAGAAACTGTTTCATCACGAGCTGGTGATCGGTTATGTGTTGCACTTCTGGCTGAGTTAAAGGAGATGCAGGAAAGGATGGCAAACAGGCGGGTGTACGAGGAATCTGGGAGGGCCTATGTGCTGTCTGGATTGAGCTCGCATTCGTGGCAAAGGGCCACCGCACGAGGTGATTCCACAGATAGTACCAGCCTTGTGCAAGCATATCAAACTCCTTCAATGGTGGACATGGTTAGCCGTTCCCAAACCATGGTTTTTGGGGCTCCACTATCCGCAGGACGCACCCTTAGGCCTGCTAAGTCTTACAACGGGAGGCAGAGAGGAAAGTGATAGCTATTTGGAGACCTTTAGTATTCTGTTTTCACCATGTTTTTCCGGTGTAAATGCACGGAGAAGAGATGATATCACTATGTCATTCTGACTAGTGATGTATATAATTTTCTTTTCAGTTAATTGTGAATTAATTGGAGAAGAGGGTATAGAAATGTAACATTTCTTCAACGAATTACATATATCATACAATACACACTCCTCATTCTTTTCATATTTCTTGGTGTTGCTTTTTACATAGACTCAGTTTTTTTAGTAGGTTTATTTTAAGAAAAACTCTTAGGGTCAATAATTTTTAGTATATTTAGTTATTATTTGGTCAGCACAAATATTAAATTATTATTTTACTACTTTATATATGTAAATTTTAAAAATTATAGATGCAAATTATATTAATTTATGTGTGTAAACATTTATAAATATATGTACAAATTATTATTGACTAAATATTGGCCAAAAATAATAATATTTACTGGGATATAGTATTACTTGTATCTTAATATCTTTTGCTTAGCATGTCTCACTAGTAAAATCATAGTCACTTGATCCTCGTTTCTCCTTCATACTTCATGAATTAGAAATATCACACTATCATGCATGTAATTTACCGGAAATTTGTTCATTGTTTTGGTTGGGCAATTTATTTTATTATTTTTATTTTTTTCTCATAGTATTTTCAGTTGGACAAACCAATAATTAATTTATTGCGTATAGACACTTGTTTAAGTAGATTAAGGAGCATATCATTACACCAATTTAAGTTAATTATTTATTTATTTTAACTTACAACGTGATTTAAATTTTAACGACTCACGAAGCTCAAATTCATATGTAGGCCCATATCTGACAAACTAGAAGGTTCTTAGGCCCACATAAGACAAATAAGTAAGCCTCAGGCCCAATAAGAGAGGTTCAGTTGATAGCTGATATTTTTAGTAACTTAGGTGTATACACAACACACATCAAATCCGTTACAAAATATAATTTTCTCCTATCATCACATTTTTGATCTAGGACGAATTAGTCTTAGACTTATTGAACTTATGAATATGTAGGCAGCTGAATATATATATTTATATATATATATATTAAAAGAAATAAAAACTTCAATTAAAGTTAACTAAAAATGAAGAAATTTTTATGTATTTTGATCTACGATCAGCATTTTACAGTTTAAAATTCATACATTGAAGATTGACTTCAATTAAAGTTAACTAAAAATGAAAAAAATCTTTAGAGTTCTAATTTCTCTTCTTAACTCCTGTGGGTGGTGACTGCACCTTTCTTGAGCCTGATTCTTCGGTAATCATAGGATGATCTTCGGTATTTACAAAAGCAGTTTCATTCTCAGAAAAGGATGCGCGTACACGAACCAAATCCGTCAATAAGGCACATCCATTTCGCCAGGTGATCGGCAGCCGAGGAGGCCAACGTGTTGGAAGCAGGGGCTGGAATCACTGCCTAATGTGGGGAAAAGAAACCGTCAGAAGAACGCCGAGTAACAATCCTAACAAGAACTTCAGGAAGTTCTTCTCTTCAATACTTAGCAATGAAAATATCAGGTTGAAGAACCCTATGGGTATGCTGATTACGGCACGCATGGTCTTTGTAAATGATATCAGCAATGTGCAGAAGACGCAAATGAGTGATCTGAGCATTCAGTAATTACAGTTACAATTACAGAATATATAGGTGAGGAAGAGTTTTAGGTATATCGAGAATACCAGTGTTCCAGTTGTTTTAACCGTTGATTTAAATTATAAAAAATATATATAATATATATTAATTAAAATCAATAGTTAAAAGTTAAAACAACTGGAACACCGATATTTTCGGTATACCTGATAACTTTTTCATAGGTGATAGATAGTTAAACCCTAAGGCTCGGTTTGGTAAAATTTTTACTTTTTGAAAATAGATTATGAAAGCTATCTTTTAAAAGACAGCTCAGCACTTGGGTTTGGTAAAATTAAATTAAAAATGACTTTTAATAAGTACAAACATCACAATTATATTTGGTAAAACAACTTTTAAAACTTAAAAAATTATAATAAACATGTTTATAACGAAAAATAATTTATTTTTCAAATTCTTTAAAATTCTATATAATATTTTAAAATAAAATAATTTTAAAAAAAATTAATAATAAACATAAATATAATAAATAAATTCTTTTATTTTTTAAATTTAAAATTTTATATAAGTATCATAAAAATTTATTTTATCCTATACATCATCATTAAAATTACTAAGTTACCTAACTCAAATTTTAGAGACTAATAGTTTAAATATTTACTTGATTGTACTAATATAAATAGAGTTATCATTAGTCAATAATAAAATTTGTATGTAATTCAATGTTAGTACTGGGTACGTCCATTGCCCACCTATATATATTGGCTCACCTTTACAGATCACACAAAATTGAACACATATCTCAAATAAATTACTCTTATAATTATATATCTATATTTAAATATGTATATACATGTTGTTATTATAATTTTGACTGATGTTTTCATAAGCTAAGTCAATCTCTTCACATTTCAAAGAACAGATAAAAAACAAACAAACATAATAGATCTACTGAAAAAATACAAAAACAACGCACAAAAAAATAATATAAATAGATAGAAGTTCATACTTAATATGTGATAGAGATGTATTTGTGTTGAAATTTGTGAAGATTAGGTTAAAAAATAAAAAATATATGAAGACTGTGTTATAATTTGTAAAGGTTAGGATGAGAAGTTAGAAATATATGAGAATTTCAATGACAATATAATAACGAAAAATATATGCGAAAAAATAAATAAAATTTGATAAGTATAAGCCAGTTTTAAAAAGCTCCCGCTGTGTTTACCAAAAAATAAAAAGTTTACCAAAAAAAAAAGTTCCCGCTGTTGTGCTTTCAAAAGTACCCCTAGCTTTTAAAAACTGTAAATACAAGTATTTAGACTTTTTAATTTACTAAAATGAGATGTTGTGCTCTTTAATTAACGAGCATATCATTACATCAATTTAAATTAATTATTTATTTATTTTAACTTACCAACGTGATTTAAATTTTTTTTTTTGGTAAATAACGTGATTTAAATTTTAAAGACTGACGAAGCTCAAATTCATATGTAGGCCCATATCTGACAAACTAGAAGGTCTTTAGGCCTACATAAGACAAATAAGCAAGCCTCAGGCCCAACAAGAAGTTCAGTTGATAGCTTATACTTTTAGTTACTTAGGTGTATACGCAACACGCATCAAATTCGTTACAAAATTTAATTTTCTCCTATCATCACATTTTGATATATGACAAATTAGTCTTTGACTTATTACACAGATATCATAGGCAACTGAATATATATATATATTAAAAGAAAGAAAAATTTCAATTAAAGTTAACTAGAAATGAAGAAACTTTTGTGTATTTTGGTACTAATTTGCATTATCCTCATTTACTATTATTCTGTTTTCGATATAATAAATTAATCTAGTGACTTGTATACTATTCGTTGTTCATGTATTATGTCCTACTCAGCTAGTGATCTCATCATTTTGGTTCTAAATAAAGTATATTTTTTATTTTTGAAGTTTGTTAAAAATTTTAAAAATATTTTTAAATTTATTTTATTTTAATTTTATCCTAATATTTTTTTATTTGTATCAAATATATTCCTAATAGCTATTTTAAAAAAAATAGAATCAATTCAATAATAATTTTACAAAAGCAACCTTCAACACAAGTAAATTAGACATAATTATTATATATTATTATTATATTGATTTTAAATTTTTAAAAATTTAATTATTAGAAGTATATTTTGTATAAACTAAAAACTTCAGAGACAAAATTAAATAAAATAAAAATTAAAGATATTTTAAAAAAACAATACTTCATCCTTGTTTTTTGACTAAAGAAAGAAAGGCGTTGAAGGGTCCCTTTCAGTAAGCAAAGGGGTCACTTTAAGAGAGGGTGGTATATCAAATGGACCCTTTATTAATTAAGCCTCATTTTCCTATTTTGTATGCATGTGGTTTTGTTTAGTGAAGGACATAATCAATAGAGAATGCACCCATTCGAGTGGGGTCTCTCTCTTTCCACTTTCATCTGTCTCATTACTCATTAGCCTTTTGCTCTTTCCTCATTCTTAATCATGTCATTTCTGTTATTCATGGTGCTAAGGGATATATAGTTATATACTTCACTTCACTTTAATTTGGTGAAACTTAAAAAGGCCAAAAGGGTAAAGAGCCTTATTAACTGTTAATGTTGCAAGTGTGAAGAATGTTAAAGTTAGTTCCACATCAAAGAAAACAAGAAAGAGTGAGGAGTTTATAACTTATTATTTCAAAGTTTTGAGTTGGATGTGGTGTCTTCAAAGTTTCTCAGGTGATAAAGAGCTCTCCAAGTGGTATTAGAGCTGTGATAGTTTAATCGGTCTGGTTTTAAGGGGTATTCAAGGTGAAGCTGCATCACTGTATACTGATAGTTTAATCGGTCTATTATATATATATATAAGAACATAAAAAGATTCTATTATTATAATGTACCTTATTAATAAAAGGGTTTTACATAATGCTTTGATCTTAAGCTCTACAATTTGAACAGGTTTTGCTAAAACAAACTTTCACATTTTTTTTCCCTATTCAATTTCATAGTCCTTGCATGTATGATATAGTATCTAGTATCTGAAGCCGTCGGCAAACATAGCTCTATACAAGTTTTATATACACATGTTTGTTGTCTTACGTAATAAAGTGTACTTCAATATATGTGGCTTCCTCCAATTGAACACACTTGTTTATTTAGTCCTAATAAGGGTCCATTATACATTAATCAGTGCCGTGATTCCTCATCTTATTGCATTAACTATCCTATATGCAACTCTTTCAATATAGTCCCTACTTCAATCACCTCAATCTCATCTTTGTTTCAGAACTTGATGGATCATGGATGAACTTAACTCAGTTGTTTGTGGGATAAACGTTTTTCATTCCTTCTTTCCTACCAATTTTCAGCTCTTGCCCACAAAAATTGGTATCTCCTTATTAAGCATGAAATGATTGGCCCTCATTTAGTTTTCTGCATCTTAGATAGATACAAATATAACTGAAAACCATGGGATTCAATGATTAATGCCCACTTTTTTGCTGTTTTTTCTTTTGCTATTTATCTTTCTGTCAGATATGATCTCTATAACTATAGTGGCAAAATAGATAGATTCCAAAGCATACACTCATGATCATGAGTTAGTAGTGTTTGTTCTTCAGATTGACTCTGATATACTTTGAATATATTGAAGCCATTAATATGTTTAATCCTCACTCTTCTTGTAGGGGTTGCAATTGTATACAAATAAATGTTCTTTTGCTTTCCTTGCAGCTTATGGGTTGGAATAAATGAAGTCTCAACTTAAAGTTGCAGCTGTTCTTGCTATTAACTTGCTATGGATTCAGCACTCATTTTGTGGTTAGTTCCACCATTCATAATGCATTTGGTTTGGTTTGGTTTAGTTTAGTATCATAGCTTATAAAGCAATTGGTAATTGATTCTCTAATTGAAGGATTACCTTATTGTTAGCTACTAATCTCTACTTAGATCTTTTGCTTCTTGTTGTTGTTATCAGCAGATGAACCTTCTGAGACTTACCTAAACAAGTGGAAATGTAGATGTTCTTCTTTCCAAAGGAACCATAGATACTCTCTTTCTAATTGTTCTCACTCATGTGATTGCCATTCAGGTATACTTGTAACCTTTTAAAGCTTTTATATTAACTAGTAAGCATGCAATGCTTTTTATGTGTTCAACCTTTCATGGCATTTGCTTTACCTTCTATGCAGATGCTGAAGATAGTGAATCCTCATGGACATGCATATGTGATACCAATGGATTCCCTAAAGTGGCAGCAGGTGGCCATAGCTCTAGTTGCTTTAAATCCTGCAACTGCACCTGGGGTATCTTATCTTCTTTCTTCCTTTTTTCTTCCATCTTGAAAGTTTACTAATGCAGCTAGACTATGCCGAAATTTCGGTTGCACACAACAATTTAAAACCCTTTGCTTAATTTTAGCCTTGTAGATTCAAAACATGACTTGAAACCATTTCTTAGTCTCTTGCCTTTTTCAATTATTTTTTTCAACTAATCTTATGGTTTTGACTTTTGAGTCTTGTGCAGGAAGCAAAAGCGTTGCATTAGGTTCCAAGAAACACATTTCAACAAGGACTGTGATAGTAGTTGTGCTTTTAATATGTGTTGTATGCAGCACTCTTGCATTTATTGCCTCAGTTCTATACTATGTCTGCAGAAGAGACAGCTGTTCAATTCAATCACCAATGGTTTTATCAGATAAAGAAACAAGTTACAATAGTACCTCCAACTTAATTAGTCATAGAACATTTTCAGTTCCAGAAACAAAAGCTGCTATTCATTTTCCAGGTACTGTTCTTTGATTCAAATTCAAGAAGAAATTCTCATATTTTGCTACTTCTCTTTTGGTTATTAATGACCTTCTTTTCCCTCCTGTGTTATATATATATATAGGATGCTTTCAGAAGGCCTCTTTCCTGTTTGGGAGCCATAGAGAAACTTTTCATGGAAGTATCATTCGATTTTCGTTCTCTGAGCTGGAAAATGCCACTGGAAACTTCTCAACTTCCAACATAATTGGACTTGGTGGATGTAGTTATGTATACCGCGGACGACTTAAAGATGGAAGTAACGTGGCAGTTAAGCGATTAAAAGATGAAGGAGGACCTGAAGCAGACACTGAATTTTTCACTGAGGTTGTAACTAATCATGTTCTATAGTGTCTAGATTTAAGAAAACGGAAATAAGACTAAAGGAACACTTGTTGCAGATTGAACTATTGTCTAGGCTTCATCATTGTCATCTGGTGCCATTGCTTGGATACTGCTCAGAATTAAAAGGGAAAAATGTTCATAGGTTACTAGTGTTTGAGTACATGCCTAATGGGAATTTGAGGGACCGTTTGGATGGAGTTTTTGGAAAGAACATGGGTTGGTCTACTCGGGTAAATATCGCATTGGGAGCTGCCAGGGGTTTGGAGTATCTCCATGAAGCAGCTGCTCCAAGAATTCTGCATAGAGATGTCAAATCAACCAACATTCTTCTTGATGAAAATTGGCATGCAAAAGTATGAGTTTGGTATCAAATTTATAGTTAATCATTAATTATTTATAGTATGCTTCTAATTAAGTTGATTTTGATATGACTGAATTGCAGATAACTGATCTTGGTATGGCTAAAAACTTGATATCTGATGACATACCCAGTTGTCCTGGCTCTCCAGAGAGAATGCAGGGCACATTCGGGTATTTCGCACCCGAGTATGCAATTGTTGGGAGAGCTTCTCTTGAATCTGATGTATTTAGTTTTGGTGTGGTTCTTCTTGAGCTTATCAGTGGCCAGCAACCAATCCTTAGATCAGCAGGAAGAGAAGAAAGCCTTGTTATATGGGTAATTCTTAAGTTGATATTATTATTATATATTTTATCTTGAATTTACCATCATTGATAGTAGCATTCTTTCTGTTTTAGGCCACTCCTCTGTTGCAAGATAGCAGGAGACTAATCACAGAGTTGATCGATCCGCGATTGAAAGGAAACTTCCCAGAAGAAGAGGTGAAGGTAATGGCATACTTAGCAAAAGAGTGTTTGCTGTTGGATCCTGACACAAGACCAACCATGAGTGAGGTTGTTCAAATTCTTTCAAGTATTTCCCCTGGAAAATCTAGAAGAAGAATAAGCATTCCACTTAGCCTTTTTCAGGTTCACACTTTCACTCTCTTGTCCACATTTCTGAACTGCATTTAGTTTGATCATGTTTCTTATTTTCTAATCTGGACATGTGAAGGAATCAGAGGATGCAGAGAAGGCAAGGCAAGCTTCTTCATCGGCCAGATTAGCTTATTGTAATTTCATGTCACAAGATACTGAAAACAATCTTCATGTTGTTGGGAATGAAAATGAAAATGTAGATGCATTTTCAACTGAGTATATGGAGAGTTTGATCCTCTTGACTTCAAAAATTCCTGAGAGCTGGCATGCATCAGAAGAGGAAATGGTAGACCTAACTGAACCGAGGTTCGAATCGTTTTCCTTGATGACATTAACATAGAAAGGTTCAGAATACTGAAGACTGAAGAATGTAGAGGGTGCTGATCTAAATTCATTCACTTTCCTTTGTAATGTAGAGCACATAAGAGTTGTTTATAGCTAAGAACTTTGAATATGTTCCTTGTATTCTTGTACAGAAAAGATAAGCATAGGTAATTGTGATTCCAGTTCTACTTTATTTGTAGAAGAATTGGATGTGATGAACTTGTAACAATCAGCATTCAGCAATAGAAATAAGCATTTTGCATTTGTATTCAGCAGTAGTACTGATATAAGTGCTAGGTCTATTTATTTGTACCCAATTTTCACTCAACATTTCTTTGGTTTTTTTTTTTTTTTCCACTAGTGCTAGTCTTAACCAATGAATAAGGATTGACTTTCAAGTGTTTAAATAGAAAGACTTAACACTATTTTGTTAGCTGTATTTTGAATCCAAAGTTTGAATGGTAGATGAAGGTAAGACTTGAGGAAAGGATGGTAAGAAACCTATCAACTATGCTTACTTTTTCTTTGTTGAGAAGTAACCATTATTGTAACTTGTAAGTAGGTGATGGATCCTCCTCCTCCAAGCACACCATTGCTAGGTCAAGCTCCCCCTGATGGAGGATTCTTGGATACATGGTAAGACAACACTTATCCTTGCTTCATAATGAGTTATGCAAACTTAGAACTGATCCTCCTATAACATGTTTTGTTTGGTTTTATTCTACATTTCAGCTTATGGTTTCTGTGCTGCTGTGGTTTATTCAGTTGCTGCTTCCCTCCTCTTTATGAACCAGGACCTCCTCCTCTCTAGTTCTTAGCTTGTTGCATTTTTTTTTTCTTAGAATTTTCTTTATATGTGTTCTACTTCATCAGAAATAACAACTTTTATATACTAGTATAATACTACTTTATGGAGTTATTTATATTTTTTGAATGTATAATTTTGAAGTCATACAAATTCTGAACCAAAACCACATGGTTCTGAAGAGGTGTGAAACCAAAATCATTGTGAGATGGGTCCTCTGAGTATGGATACACACTGTATTTTGGGGTTAACAAATTTGATAGATGGATCTTCTGTAAGGTACAACCAATGCCACTTGCACATTTAATGCTATCACAAGCCTTGTTTCCATACCCTTTATACTCTCCATATATATAAAATACACTTATCTTCTTCTTCTTGCTATAGTATAGAGGATTTAAATAGAACCATAGGATCTATGATACACGGACACTGACACGGATACGGGATACGATATGATATGATACGGGACATGTCGACACGCGAATTTTAAAATTTTATATGACACGGGAACACGCATACATATAAAATATAAAGTATTTTTTTGATAAATCGTAATGATATTTTAATATTTCATTGATATTAAAATATAAATTAATTTTTTAAATTATTTTTAATATATTATTTTAATTATATCAAGTATTTAAAATATTTTTTATTTTAATAAATAATAATATATACTATATCTAAATTTATTTTAAAAATATATATTAAGAATAAGACCGGATATGCTGACACGTGATAGTATTTAGATGTGTCCAAGTGTGTCCAAAAAAATTTTTATTTTTTATTGAGACACGGTTTGGACACAGCAGACACATGTGTCAGATGAGTGTCAGTGCGTGTCGTATTCGAAATATGTTTGACTTACAGGTAACTCAGCAAAGTGTCCGTGATTCATGTAGTATAGGATAAATCATAATTCATAAATCAATATAATAGCAAATAGCCAACTATACTGTCATGCAATGCACAAAGTTCAATTCAATAGAATAATCATAGAACGATTTCACTGTGTAAATTGTTTATACCTCAAATCTTTTATTTAAATAAATAAAAAAAGAATATGTTATGTGTGTTATTTTATTTTATTTGGTTATGGAGTGTTGCTGTGCTGGCTGTAGAAATGTTGTGCCGACACTCGACAGGAAAACAATTTGAGGCTTCATGTTGTGCTGTAAGCTGTTAGCTGTTGGAATTTCATTGGCCTCCAAAATTGATTTCTTTAATTTTTTTTTTTCATGGAAAAAGCCTGATATTATTATTAGATAAATAGTTAATTTAATATGGTTCTATTTTAAATAAAATATTACTCCAAAAAATCATTTAACTTATATGAAACAAGCATTTTGTTCAAAGTTTCCCTAACAATGTATGTGTCTCTTCCCAACGAGGCAAGGAATTTGTCATTGCTTTATTTACTTTGTCATGTTATTAAAATGGTTGCTATTTTCTTTTGGTTTTTTAGGGGGAAAAAAGAAAAACAAGAAAAGGAGATAGAAACTTCAGTTTCACACAACTAGGTCAAAGAATTTGTATATTATGATTTTTAAATGAACAATTTTCAATGGATAAATTCCTAAGACCAAAGTATATAATGATGATAAGATATTTAATATTTATTATAATTTGAAACATTTTATGTGGATATCAATAATTAGAAGATATATTAAAACTTTGAATTGTTTTATATCACATTCCATTTGTGTCTAAAATTAAAGTAGAAAAAATCGATATTTTTAACTAGAGATTAAACAGAAGCTCATACAGGAACAGTATCATTCTATTTAATTAATTTGAGAATTTAAGAATTTATTTCAGATTTCATCCTTTTAATATATGTTTTTCATTAAAAAAAAAAAAAAGCTCAACTCTTGAATTACTAATGAAAGGAAATGAGTACATGCATGCTACTACCCCAGTCAACTATGTATTGAATATAATAATGTTTGAGAAATAAAAAAAATTAACTAAAACAAATTAAAATTATTTAATTTAATATTTATTAATTGTAGAACAATAAATATTAAATAAAATAAATTTGAGTTTTTTTTTGTTTTTTTTAGTATTATCATATTGAAGATTAGACTAATTATTACTAATTATTTTTTTTTATAAAATAGGAAATTGTATTATGCATCTGAGGTATGGAGAGTGAGAGTGAAGGAAACACGTGTCAAGATTCCAAATGGCAGCGTATCTAACGCAGTCAACTCCTCCTCGGATCTTTCAAAATGTTATTACTTATCTCAATTTCATCATTTTCACTTTCATTGCTCTTCCTTTTCATCATTTTCGCTTTCACTTATCTCAATTTCATCATTTTATTATTTTAAAATAATTTAACGGTGTCGAATAAGTCCACTTAAATAAATGTTAAAAATTTAAATATTATTTTATATATAAAATAGGTGAATTTTATCATATTCTCTCTAAAATAAAGGGTAAATTACCTCTTGTGATATATTCAGTGATTATTGATAATTATCTTTCTACTATAATTTTAGAATTCACGTTATCTTCTCTTTTCTTTTCAATTGACGCTATGTTTCACTTGATACTTGATAACAATGTGATTTTCATCGTCCCCACCAAATACACTTTTTCTTCTCCAATTTTAAAATTCTAATTCCTTTCAAATCGAATCACCATTTCCAATCAATTAAGTTAGGATTTTGAACTTGTTCTTACGTTTTTAATCTCCAATTTCAATGATCACAACTATCAATTTTTCAGCTCTCTTCTTTCTAAAAATTTTTTTCGTATCAGAAGATATTACGTTCGGAGATAAGCAAGAGAATATGGGTTTGTATGACAGATATGAATTTGCACCATAAATAAAATTCTTGTAGGTAATTAATGGCATGAATAATAAAATAATTAATTAATATTTGAGATGAATGTGAATATTAAAATACTTATTTCATTTTGTCTTATTGTTATCTGAATAATAATTTAATTTTTTTTGTGACAATATAATAGTTTAATATGCTTTCATCAATGCATTAGTTTTTTTTTTAAATTAGGGAAGATGTGTATTTGGTGGAGATGATGAAAATGACATTATTATTAAATTTCAAAAGAAACAAAAAAAAGAGAAGACAACGTAAATTTTGGAGTTCTGATAAAAATTATCAATAATTATTATATATATCACAAAGGGTAATTTATCCTTTATTTTAGAGAGGGTATGGTAGAGTTCACCTATAAAATAATTCATTAATTCTCTTAGATAAAATTTCTGATTCATAGCAAATCTAGTAATAATGAACATTCAATTAGCTCGATATAAAAAAAAAAGTTATAAACAATATTATTTGTTATAGCATTGTTATATACATTAGTATATCAATAATAATAATACTCTAGACAGTGAAGGGTAATCATCAATATACGCAAATAATTATGGTTTGACAAAAGCGTGGAATTATTTTTTTCTGGCATGAACATCGTAATATAATAACATGGCTAGATACATGCCTACATCAATTAATTAATTAACGTACGGGGATGCTTTGGTGCCACATGTGGCACAATTTTTATGTAAAACAATCAAAGTCAGAATCAGATAGAGAAACTCTCATTATTTTCATTCTCTATTCTGCAAAATGAACCGTCTTTCTGTTTTTCAATTCAGAAAGAAGGTGGAGGAAGAGCTACCAAGCTTTCAGGCACTACTACTTCATATATGAGAGGCTAATAAGTTTGTTGAATTTGAATGTGACATGGTTAATTAGTTAGTTTTTTGCTTACACCAGAAGCAAATGCAAATTCTTGAGGATCTCACTTATCTCCCTTAAGTAAAGTGCATTCATTCATTCTATTATTTTTTATTCTCATCTTATTTACATGCTTTTGGTTACTTAATACTTTAATCTTACTGCAAATACTCTTGTTTTCATGTTGCTTTTGGAACTTCAAATGGTGTTGGTGTTGTTTCCATAATAAAGGTTTTCTAAAGATATAGAAGTTCTCTTCCTTTACATGATGAATTTATGTTATTTGTTTATAATATAAGCTACTAATAAATTGTAGAATCTTCTCCAAATTCTGTATCTTCATTGTTCTAAAGACTCAAGAGAAGATGGGTTTTGGTAATTCAAGATCTGTAAGGTTTGTTCCTGTACAATAATTCCAAGTTTCTTTCCTTATTAATATATTACAAAGCCTCTAATTGAAAGTTTTCATACATTATATATAGATTTGAAGATGATCTGGAGCTACCAAATAAAAAGAGTGAAAGTAACAATGGTATGAAGGTCAAATACCACATTGATGGAACACAAATAGCAGAGGCTAGTTCCAACAAAAAGGCAGGGAATAAGTTCTTGAAAGGTAGAGTTTTATCAAGAGTGTTCTCAGAGGATTATGAGAGAGTTAAAAGAAGAAAAATAATCTTAGATCCTCGCGGCCAAGCGATCCACAGGTGGAACAAGATCTTCTTGGTGGCAAGCTTGGTGTCTTTGTTTGTGGACCCTTTGTTCTTCTACTTGCCAGTGGTTCAAGATGAAGTGTGCATTGACATTGGAGTAACACTTGAAGTTGCCCTTACTTTGATAAGAACAGTTGGTGATGCCTTCTATGTGATTCAGATTTTCGCCAAGTTTCGCACTGCTTATGTAGCTCCTTCTTCAAGAGTTTTTGGAAGAGGTGAACTTGTCATAGACACTTCCAAGATTGCAGTTAAGTACCTTTTCAAGGGATTTTGGTTAGACTTTCTTGCTGCCCTGCCTATTCCTCAGGTACCTTACCTTAATCAATCATTATCCCTTCTCCTAACTCAATACCTGTCAATACTCAAATCTTTTATTTATTGTAGGTGCTAATTTGGATTATTATCCCAACTCTTAGGGGTTCAACCATGGCAAACACAAAGAATGTGCTTCGGTTTTTCATCATCTTCCAATATGTTCCAAGGCTATATTTGATTTTCCCACTCTCTTCACAAATTGTAAGTGCTACTGGGGTTGTCACAGAAACAGCATGGGCTGGTGCTGCTTACAACCTCATGCTTTACATGTTGGCAAGCCATGTAAGTTCTTGTCTTATTTTTAGATGTTTAAATAGCATTATGGTATGTGCTAGGTGAAAATAGTTTCAACTAACTCATACCCTTTTGTTTGTTTTTGTTGTATTGCATGAAGATTTTAGGAGCTTGCTGGTACCTTCTGTCAATAGAAAGGCAAGAAGCATGTTGGAGAAATGTATGCAATGTTGAGAAGCCATTTTGTGAATATGCATTCTTTGACTGCCGCAGGGTTGGAAATTCCAAAAGAGACTTATGGTTTCTAGCAAGTAACATCACAAACCTATGCTCACCAGATTCTAACTTCTATCAGTTTGGTATATATGCTGATGCTGTCACTTCTCAAGTTACATCCTCATCATTCTTCAACAAGTACTTCTTTTGTCTTTGGTGGGGCCTTAGGAATCTCAGGTAATATCTAACCAATTTTTTCTTTTGAAGACTTACATGCAATTGTTTTTTCGTGAAGTTGAGAGTTAAAAACCATTAGACGATGATTTAGTCAAACTTATCTAATCATTTAACAGTTTTCAAATATCAACTTTACGTAAAGACAACTGCACGTGAGTTTTCTCGTTTCAAAATAACTGTCGACACCGTGAGAAATTGATATATCTATTCTATGCAACAGTTCATTAGGACAAGGCCTTCTTACTAGCACTTTTGTTGGAGAAATTATGGTTGCCATTGTTGTTGCAACACTTGGATTGGTTCTTTTTGCATTACTCATTGGTAATATGCAGGTAATTATTATTACTATAAGTAATGAATGCAAGTAAAGGACATTATTCATTATAGTTGAATATATAGGGAGTACTAATATGTAGCACTCAAAATTTGTGTAGACATACCTGCAATCAACTACTGTGCGATTAGAAGAGTGGAGGGTGAAAAGAACAGACACAGAACAATGGATGCATCACAGGCAACTACCACAAGAACTTAGACAATCTGTGCGAAAATATGATCAATACAAATGGATGGCTACTAGGGGAGTTGATGAAGAAGCTCTTCTCAAAGGTCTTCCATTAGATCTTCGTAGAGACATCAAGCGCCACCTTTGTCTTGACCTTGTTCGAGGAGTAAGTGGTTACAATAATTATGTTACATTTTGATAGATAAGTTTATATATATTATGATAATGAAATTATTGTAACAGGTACCATTGTTTGACCAAATGGATGAGAGCATGCTAGATGCAATATGTGAAAGACTAAAACCAGCATTATGCACTGAAGGAACCTACCTTGTAAGAGAAGGGGATCCAGTGAATGAAATGCTGTTCATAATAAGAGGGCACCTTGACTCTTACACAACCAATGGTGGCAGAGCTGGATTCTTCAACTCATGCCGTATTGGGCCTGGTGATTTCTGTGGGGAGGAGCTTCTAACTTGGGCCTTGGATCCAAGGCCCAGTGTTATTCTCCCTTCTTCAACAAGAACTGTTAAGGCCTTCTCAGAAGTTGAGGCTTTTGCACTCATTGCTGAAGATCTTAAATTTGTTGCATCTCAGTTTAGAAGGCTGCATAGTAAGCAACTTAGGCACAAGTTCAGATTCTATTCACACCAATGGAGAACTTGGGCTGCATGTTTCATTCAAGCTGCTTGGAGAAGGCATAAGAAGAGAAAGGATCTTGCTGGATTAAGAGCAAAGGAGAATAATAATAATAATCATATTAATAATAATAATGATTATGTAACAGTTTCTGAGCCTGAGACTCCAACATCAAGGGCTGTGATGATGAGTGGTAGGAAAAGTGTTAGTAGGTCAGATTCTGGTGTAGTTAGCTCTGTGCAGAAGCCAGCTGAGCCTGACTTTTCGGTTGATGAATGACTCCCATGCAAACCGCCAAATTCGATTGTCTTTGATAAGTATCTTAAAATAGAAAATATTGAGACAAAAACAAAACACAAAAAAAAAGTTGTATTTCATTAATAAATTTGTATTGTTTCATATTTCTGTCTCTTGGTCATGTGTAATTATATATTATATATAATATAAATTAGAGTTAGGAATCCTTGTCAGGAAAAGAATACTTTTTTTTTTTTCTAAAGTTAGGATCGAAATCAATAATGAAAAGATTATGCCATTTAAGTTATAATCCATTGGCATAAAAAAATGAATACTTGCACATGAGTATCCAAAAATATTAATATCTATAAGTATAATGTCTTTTTTTTTTTGTCATAATAAGTATAATGTCTAAAATTTTAGATTCAAATATTGTTATTGTTTCTTTTTTTATGTTTTTTTTAGTGACAATTTTTGTTATTGTTTTCAAATTTCAACTGCATGTTTTTGTTTTGTTTTTGTTTTTGCTTGAGTCGGACAGAAAAACAGGGTATCTTTTTGTCATTTTGACACTAAACATACCGTGCTATCATTGGGCTTTCTCTACATTCTTATGTGTTTGGACTCCACTTGTTCTTGTAGCTTTATGGGCCGTGGATTGTACATTGGAGGTTTATCAGTTGTAAGAACCCTAATGATGTTGATACATTGATATCGGAAAATGATAATATTATTCTTATTTATTTTGATAATATTTTTTTTAAATGCATGCAAAATAAAATATAAAAAATATATAAAGAGTGACATTATAAAAATATGAGTGAACTATAATTTTTTGAGTATATATCTAGACAGGTTCGTAAGAAATTTTGCATTGGTCGTTTTTGTCTACAAAAAAATGTTATTATGCAAAAGTCCTTAAACTTTATAAAAATAAGACATAAGTTATTTCGTCATACTTTTAAAAATTTATTTGTTCAAATAAAAACAATAGAATTTATATGTTTTACTTTTGTAAAGGTCGTAGATCTTAATATAATAAAATTTTGTTAGAAACAAAAACATCAAACGCAAAATTTCTTAGGAACTTATTTGAGTATATCCTCTAATTTTTTATTCATGCTACATGCCCATAAGTTCATCTAGGCTTTCATGAGCTTAGTTTAGCTCATTGTTGAGTTTGAAGAACTAAAAACAATTTTTTGATAATAATCAAACATTATTATTGGATTAAAAATTTAATTAGATGTGTGATTAGTTTGTTAATTGAACAGTAATTCAAAGAAACCAAACAAGTCCAACAACAAGCTAACAAAACTTAAAGTAGTGAGAAATCTTGTTGGTTAGTATGGAAAAATAAATTTAAATAAAAAACAAACTTAAGGCCAATTAAATGGATGATCCAAGTCCAAGTTCATATCATGGCCTGAGAAAAAAGGTAGCTAACTAAGAAATAAAACTTCATTTTCATCTAAACCAAATCAAAGTCACCAAACCAGTTCTTCCTCTTCTCTTCGTCTCTTTGGCTGTGTTTGTTTTTAGAGATAGGACAGAACATGACACTGAAACGGAGATAATAGGACGGAGACACTAAAAATTATCTTTTGTGTATTGTGTTTGGATACGATGGACAAGACACTAATGTAATGTCTAGTATTATGTTTGGATACACATGGACAAGACTAAAATATTATATAAAATGACTAAAATAGCCCTGTGATTCCAAATTTTCTACATCAATACAAATTAATTTAATAAAAAATGAGAGTACGTAAGAGTACAAACGGAACTTGAAAAAAATATTTGAAGAGACAAAAAAATTTAATAAAAAAATATATTAGTATTTATATTAAAATAAAATTTATAAATATAATTATTTTATTTTAAAATTTATTATTAATATGTAGGAATACATATGGTTAAGATTAACAAAAAAAATAAATTTGAGTTTGATTAATAAAAAATTTTGTTTAAGTTAATAAGCCAAATTAATTTTAAATAAAAAATTAATTTTAACAAAAAATCCATTTTTACATGAAAAAACAATTAGTTTTTGCATATAAAAATCTATTTTTATTTAAAAAAAAACTATTTTTTTATTTAAAAACTGATTTTTCTTTAAATTATATAAAATCAATTACAATTTATAAATTATTTTTTAGCATTTTAAAAGATCAATTTTACTTTTGCTAATATTTATCTTTCAAAAGTTTTAAGATTAATTATTTTTGTTATTATTTTTATTACAAATCAAATAATATAATATAAGGTTAAAATGGTATTGAAGTAAAACGATAAAAAGAAAAGAATTATCTACCCCTAATAAAAAATTCTACAGAAAGGAGAGAGTACTTGGAAAAGAAAGAGATAGAGGAAGAACAGGGAGAAAAAAGTATCTCTGAACAACGTAATAGGAAAAATAAGAAGGGGTAATAGTGGAAAAAAAGGAAAACAAAATTTATAAAATTGTCCGTGTCCACTCTTCCAAATCTCGTGTCCATCATTGTCCTTCGTGAAAGAGTGGACACAAAAATATAAAAAACTGTCTCGGAGACAATATGTCCACTGTCCATGTCTCTGCTTCCAAACACTTTTTAAACAAGTGTTGTCCATGTCTCCGTGTCCTGCCCCCGAAAACAAACGCTACCTTTCTTCTCTCTCACTCATGTGAAGCATTCCAAAAAAATAAAGTAAAAAAAAAAAAGAAAATTTGATTAGGATCCAAATCAAAGATGAAAAAGTGGGTTATCAAAATCAAACAAAAAATAAAAATTCAAATAAGCTAGGACTCTAAACAAAGATCAAATCTGAATGCTACATCATAGAAATCTTTTTTTCTTTGTGCTTCATTGAAGATTGTTGAAGAAGTCTTTCCTCTGCATGTACCGAACTGGTAAATTGAATATTATGGAGCTCTACTATAAATCAAGGGATAAGAAAAAACCTTGGAGTCAAAGCACAAATGAATGGTTCAGATCCTTGAAAAAATTTGAAAAGGAATGAAAGAGAAGATGGTGGGTATGGATGCATGTAAAGTTCAATCACTACTACTGCTCTATCTCTCTTCTGCGCTGATATTTGGGAAAGAAGAAGTTAAAGTTGTTGAAGCCAAATTTCAAACTTTGGAAGCTTTACTCCTCTGTTAAAAGGGTAAACAGCCAGAGGTTGATTCAAAGAGTGAGAGCATAAAATTTGGGTTTTCATAGCTTACAAAACTATACATTCTTCGTCTTCATGGTTCTCTATTGAATATTCAATTTTTTTAGGTTTATCTTTCTTTATTTCAATAAAAAAATGCATTAATATAAGAAATTAAGAAAAATTCATTGAGAGAAAAGACAAAGAGAGTTAGACTTGGAGAAAAGCCAAATATTTATTTCAAATATTTTTTGTACAATTTTCTATTTTGTATTCATTATTCTGAGGAGATTCTCTTACTAAGTTGAGTGAACACTTAGTTATTGAAAATTTAGGGAGTGAACTTAATATAATAAAAAAAAATAGAAACAAAAACATCAAACGCAAAATTTCTTAGAAACCTATTTGAGTATATCCTCTAATTTTCTATTCATGCTACATGCTGATAAGTTTATCTAGGCTTTCGTGAGCTTGGTTTAGCTCATTGTTGAGTTTGAAGAACTAAAAATAATTTCTTGATGGTGATCAAACATTATTATTGGGTTAAAAATTTAATTAGATGTGTGATTAGTTTGTTAATTGGACAGTAATTCAAAGAAACCAAACAAGCTCAACAACAAGCTAACAAAACTTAAAGTTGTGAGAAATCTGGTTAACTAGTATGGAAAAATGAATTTGAATAAAAAACAATCTTAAGGCCAATTAAATGGATGATCCAAGTCCAAGTTCATATCATGGCACGAGAAAAAATGTAGCTAACTAAGAAATAAAATTTCATTTTTATCTAAACCAAATCAAAGCTACAAAACCAGTTCTCTCTTTTCTCTTCGTCTCTTTCTTCTCTCTCACTCATACGAAGCATTCCAAAAAATAAAATAAAAAAAAATCTAATTAGGATCCAAATCAAAGATGAAAAAAGTGGATTATTAAAATCAAACAAGAAGAAAAAATTCAAATAAGTTAGGACTCTAAACAAAGATCAAATCTGAATGCTACGTCAGAGAAATCTTTTTCTCTTTGTGCTTCATTGAAAATTGTTGAAGAAGTCTTTCTTCTACATACACCGAACTGATAAATTGAATATTATGGAGCTCTACTATAAATCAAGGGATAAGAAAAAATCTTGGAGTAAAAAATGAAAGGTTCAGATCCTTGAAGAAATTTGAAAAAGGATGAAAGAGAAGATGGTGGGTATGGATGCATGTAAAGTTCAATCACTACTATTGCTCTATCTTTCTTCTGCGTCACTGCTAGTGCTGATATTTGAAAAAGAAGAAGTTAAAGTTGTTGAAGTCAAGTTTCAAACTTTGGAAGCTTTATTCCTCTATTAAATGGGTAAACAGGCAGAGATTGATTCAAGGAGTGAGAGCATAAAGTTTGGATTTTCATAACTTACAAAATTATACATTCTTTTTCTTCATAGTTCTCTATTGAATATTCAATTTTTTCAGGTTTATCTTTCTTTATTTCAATAAAAAATGCATTAATATAAGAAATTAAGAAAAAGTCATTAAGAAAAAAGGCAAAGAGAGTTAGACTTGGAAAAAAGCCAAATATTTATTTTAAAAAATTTTGGTATAATTTTCTATTTTGTATTCATAATTCTTAGGGGATTCCCTTGCTAAGTTGAGTGAATACTTAGTTGTTGAAAATTTAGAAAGTAAACTTAGTCAAATCTAACTTGGGTAGAAATTGAGTTTGTCCCAGACAGGATTGAGTTGAATCATAAGAAAATTGGTAAATATAATCTTTGTAAAAGATAGTAAAAATTTTATCATCGTTGTGATGGAGACTAAATATATGCCACATTACACAAAGTGATTAAATTATGATATATGATTGTGTCACTCTTCTTTCTCTATTTTAATTCTAATTTTATTCTTTAAGAAACAAAATAAAATTATTTTCTGTTTATTCAATTCCGCAAGACGTCACAATAAATTTACTCTCATACAATTTTATTTTGATTCTTTTATTGACAAGAGATAAAATAAAAATATTTTCTACGTTCTTAATAAGGACAGACTTAACTAATTCTCTAAATTCTATCCAATTTAAAATTAAAATAAACAAAACAAAAAACCTAAATTCAACCTTCTTTTTCTAAGCAACTGATCACTCATAAATTGCAACCAAAATTCATGGACCAAATGATCATATTAAGTAAGAATATCGGGCTATATATAGCGCATACGCATTTTGATTTATCTATTTATTTCTATTTTCATCCCATAATAAATTACAAGCTAAGTGATTTATTAATTAAGCCAGCACCACGTCTTTAAAGATTAATGTTAAAAGAGATAATAATCCAAAATTATTTTATTTAATTTAATATTTATAATTTTATGTATATAATATTAAAATTTTTTTATTATATATAATATTATATATTTATTTTAAAGATAATTAATAAATATAAAACAAAATAATTTTAAACTGATTTAAGTAAGTTTTATTGTTCCTCAAATATTTCTAGTCGTTAAGATAGTCGAAGTACGCCAATGAGTAATAGCTCAAATGACATAAACTCCCCATACTCAATTAAAAAAAAAAAAAATAATAGTCGAAGTGCATGTGATTTGATCATTGACTCTAGGCATTGACTTTAAGTGGCATAAATATAAATATATGAACTAATGAAAAGATAGACTATATAAAATGAAAAAGAAAAGAAGAAAGCTCATAATTAATTAGGGGTGGTTGACCTAATTAAACACCATCATAGAGAAAAACCATCCTTAAAGCTCGCTCATTATCACAGGTGTCTTTCAATTCCATTTCTCACCAGACATAAGATTTACATATTAATTATAAATAAATATAAGTAATTGCCAACTTAAGGAAGGTAAGGCTCGAATGAATCTTCGATCCTATTTCTCAAATGCAAAAGCTCAGAATAATTCCTATCAATTAAGGAGGACTATGTTAGAAACGTGCAAATATCTCTATATGCAATGAATATTCCAAATTCTAATTGCAGAGTCCTTAGTGCACAACATGCATCAGTAGCTGTCAAGAACTCAAAATTCAAAACCCATAATGAATATAATTAAGAGTGCCAAGTATAGTCGATATATAATTATCTATGTATTTTTATTTGATATAAATAATTTTATTATATAATATCAAAATTTTTATAATAAAAAAAATTTAAAATTTAAATTCTTAAATTTGTTTATTCTCATATATAAAAAAGATTAAATATTTAAAACATAAGACAAATAAAAAAAATGCAAAATATATAACGACCAACAAAAAAGAACCATGTGATAAGAGTAGTAGTGGCAAACCCTTTATTTTGGCCTATCATCAATAAAAGCTGACTCACCTAAAAATTGCTATAATCTCTCTCTCTCTCTCTCTCTCTCTCTCTCTCTCTCTCTCTCTCTCTCTCTCTCTCTCTCTCTCTCTCTCTCTCTCTCTCTCTCTCTCTCTCTCTCTCTCTCTCTCTCATTGCACATTTGCACTCACTTTAACTAACCAAATTCATTATGCCAAATTTGGTGCTCATGTGGTCTACTTGGTCGAAACACTTTTCTACAACTACAAACTATAGTTGACAAAAAGAATATATAATCATAATTAGTATTAGTTATATGGTTGCAGTGTCAGTGTCTTTGGAATGGAATAATTATTAGAACACCATGCTGAGACCCTTCAACAACTAACAACTAGATAAATGTTAACGTGTCAAGAGTTTATCTAACTTGTATTTTAAGGATATATATTAAGATGATGAATTAATTTTTTTTAAAATATAAAGAGTTTAAATTTTTAATGTATTTATTTTTATTTATTAAATAAAAAATATTTAAAATATTTTATTAATAATAATGTTATGAAATTACTCATTTTAAAATTTAAACTAATAAAAAAATAATATTAATGATTATATTTTTAATAAGTAGTCTTATTATATACTCTTAGAATACGAATAAACTCTTAAAATTATCGTTACTTTTTATAGCTTTCAATGTCATTAATTAATTAACACACATAATCGCCTTTTTATGATCTGTACCTTGCAAATTTTAAACCACCTAACTACTTGAGTTAGTTGGCAGTTACATTTGCACCCCCAAAAAGAATAATAAATGAAAGCTGATTTTGGTTGTTACTAGTATTTTGGATAACCTAATTATTATAATTCTTATTAACAGTGCATGCACATTTTATTATTAATTACAAGTTAGTAAGTGCATGCATCATCAAGGTTATGATTATATTAGGCTTGGGGTTCGAACCAAATTAATAGTAAAAAAGGGTGCAAAAGTTTATTAATTACTTTTCACTCTTTAATTTATGAATGTGTTACCTGAGTTAAATCCTAAAATGATTGTGCTGTTTATTAAAATTGTCTCTGAGATTTCAATTACACCAATGACGTTATTGAGACTAACAAAAGTGTATCACATTAGTCACTGTTCATTTTCTATTAACGACGTGATGACATGACTTAATAACGTGGGTTGTTAGTGACATGTGTCACTCCATGGTTTAGCCACGTATAATGGTATGATAATGTGGTGACCAGTGACACATGACATACTGATGTGGATGGTTGTGTCATGTGTCACAATGCTATTTTTGGCCACATGTTTGTTTGTGTCACGTGTCGCAACAGTATTTATCCACATGTCATCCATTGTGTCATCATTGTATTTGTTCACCAAATTAGTCCCTCACTTTACATTAAGTGACTCATTTTAGTTTTTGAAATTGAATGTCATGCACCAAATTAGTCCCTTCACCAGTTTTTTCTCATTTTTTTCTATAAATTCAAAATTCTCAATATCTTTGAATGCATTAATTTCAATTCTATTTTTCACATGTTATTCAAATACAAGTGCCTTCAGTTTAGCCCATTTACACATAACGGAAACGTGTATTCCATAAGTACAAAAAAATATTTATTTTAATTATTGATTTCTTGTTAAAAATACATATTTTTATATGAAAAAATGTGTCTAATCAATCATATAATTCTTTTTTTATAATAACATACTTATATATTACAAAATTTACCAATGTTAAATTATGGGTAAAGTACTAAATTGGTCCCCTAGGTTTGGGCGTAATTCTGTTTTGGTCCTTAAGGTTTAAAGTGTTCTATTTGAATCCAAAAAAGTTTCATTTAGCATTAATTTAGTCCCACAATGAGGTCAAAACTAAATAATTAACAAAATGTCCTACATAACAACAGTTCAAGAACAAAATCGATAATCTGGAGAACAAGTACAAGCTCCAGAGGCACAAAATCAATCATTGATGCATAAATACATTTATTTATCATTTTCTTTAGTTTTATAGAAAATATTTTATTTATATTATAAAAAAATAATAAATAAATGTATTGATGTATCATCAATGGTTGATTTTATGCCTCTGGAGCTTGTACTTATTCTCCAGATTATCGATTTTGTTATTGTACTGTTATTATGTAGGACATTTTGTTAATTATTTAATTTTGACCTCACTGTGGGACTAAATTGATGCTAAATGAAACTTTTTTGAATTCAAATAGAACACTTTAAACCTTAAGGACCAAAACAGAATTACGTCCAAACCTAGAGGACCAATTTAGTACTTTACCCTTAAATTATTATAGAAAAATAATTATAAAATTAAAACTAAAATTTAAAACAAATTTTTGAAAGCATTTGTATTTAAACAATATATGAAAAAATAGAATTGAAATTAATGTATTCAAGATATTGAAATTTTTAAATTTTTTAAAAAATGAGAAAAAATTGGTGAAATAACTAGTTTGATGCACGACATTCAATTTTAGAGACTAAAATGAGTCACTTAATACAAAGTAAGGGACTAATAATTTGGTGCATTTACAATGATGACATAATGCACGACACGTGGACGAATACTATTGCTACACGTGGCACAAACGAACATGTGGCCAAATAGCATTGTGACACGTGGTATAACCATCCACATCAGCATGCCACATGTCACTGGTCACCACATCATCATACCATTACACGTGGCCAAACTATGGAGTAACACGTGTCACTAACAACCCACATCATCAAGTCATGTCATCACGTCGTTAATGAAAAATGAGTTAGGGACTAACGTGGTGCACTTTTGTTAATTTCAAGAACGTAATTAGTACAATTAGAATCTCAAGGACGATTTTATTATACGACGCCAATCTCAAAGACCATTTTAAGATTTAACTCGTATTAGGTACCATAAATATTTAACAGACGATATATTATATATACGAACAACCAAATATGAAAATGATAGCATTTGTATTTAGTTAAAAATTTAATTTTAATATACTGTTATTTAATTTTAATATACTCTTATAATATATAATTTATTACAAAATTTGTATAGGTTAAATTGGATTTTGTTAAACCTAAATTTGATCTAGATATTTTATTGAATTATTTTTTTTAAAAAAAATCTAATCCAATTTTAAATTAATTCGAAATATACTAGATTAAATTGTGACTATCCAAATTAAATTTTACAGGTTAGATTTTGCACATTTATAATTTTTTACGTAATTTTGTTATATTAATATTATATTAAAATTAATTTTTTAAATTAATATTAATTTTTTATTAATAATAATGTTAAATATATTAAAAATATAATTATTAATATTATTTTTTTTATTGATTTAAATTTTTGGGATAAATAATGAGACGATAGAATAGGCTATATTGGTCTAGAAGGAATGAAGGATGGTTCGGTTGCTTACTATAGTCGTACGGCTATACGGTCCAATTAATTAGTATATTTTATAGTAGATGTTGTATGTCCCTCTAAGATCAGATACTATTAACAGGTAATCTTTTGGCATCAATATAAGGTATACTAAGATATCAATTTTTATGAAGTATTGATATTTTGCTGTGTTATTGTGTTTGTATATTGGACATATTTTAGATACGATATTTATCGATATTCGTTTAATATGTGTGTTTGTTGTGTCCAATCGTATTTTAATAAAAACTAAAAAAATTTTGAACATATTTGGACACATTTAAATATAATCACGTGTCAGCGTGTCCAATCTTATTCTTAATATATATTCTTGAAATAAATTTAGATATAGTATATATTATTATTTATTAAAATAAAAAATATTTTAAATACTTGATATAATTAAAATAAGATATTAAAAATAATTAAAAAATAATTTATATTCTAATATTAATAAAATACCAAAATATTATTACGATTTATCTAAAAAATACTTTATATTTTATATCTATACGTGTTTCCGTATTTTATAAGATTTTAAAATTTATGTATTAACGTATCCCGTGTCGTATCGTATCTCGTATCCATATCAGTATCCAAACATCATAAATTTCTATTATTTATAATTGTATTGTTACCATTTTACCAGACACCTAATCACATAATATAAATATTCAACAAAGCAGTACTCGTAGTCTTATATTTTTATTCTTACACAATTCAATATAAAATTATAAACTATCAAAATTTATTTATTTATTAATATGTATTGTCTTTTTTCTCTTTCTATCTCTCTGCGAATATCAACAATAATTAAACGACAAACGCATAAAAAATTATAATTATATTAGATGTATATTAAAATTAATTATTAATATAAAATATATATTAAAAATAAATTAAATAACATATAAATATATAATAATTGATTTTAATAGTTAATTTTAGTATATAAATAATATTTTTAAAAGAATAATAATGAGTATGGCTATGATATATACTTGTTGGTGTTGGTTTTAATATTAAGACTTTACAGCGACATGTCACGGCCTTGGACACACTCCAACGCTACCGTGATGGCACTCGGACTTACTCAACCTCTTGAGCTAAGACCAAGTCAGCCTAACCCTCAATACTTAGCAAGAAAGCTAAGAACACAAGAGAACACAAGAGAAAGGAAGCTTTGGTGGAAAGAACACTTTATTACTCAAGTGTTGGTTACAAATGATTCACACACCCAAACTCTAACTCTTATCCCTATTTATAGCCATCCACCTCCTCAATGGATGGTTAGGATTAAATCTAATCAATGGTCCAGATTAATCATCCAGAACCTTCTTTACAAATATCTATCCTACCACAACTCTCTAAATGTTTCTAGATTATTCCATATCACTCTTTATACTTCTATATACATCTACACTCTTCTAGAATACTCTATGACCTTCCAGAGTCTTCTAGAACCTTCTAGGGTATTCCAGAAGCTTCTAGGACATTCTAGAACGTTCCGGAACCATCTAGAGTATTCTCAAACACTCCAGAAAGCTATTCAAACACTGTTAAATCTAACCTTCAAAAATTCTCCGTGACATTCTCCCCCACCTAATGCGCAGACGTCCTCGTCGCGTTCTGTTCATGATAGCGCTCTAGGTGTTCTTGGAATTGCCACAGATCTTCGCGAGTTTCCCAGCTAGCTTCAGTTATCGGGAGCCCTTTCCACTTGATCAAGTATTGGATACTTGGTGGTACTCCTCTTCGTCGCACGACGCGATTAGCTAGGATCTCTTCGATTTCTTTGTCAAAAGATCTTGTCTCCCACTTGATAGCTTGCATGCCTCCTCTTCTTATCTGCCCATTTCTTCATCCTCTTGGCAGCTTTGTCGAGGTAAAAACGAGTGACATCTGCTTGTTCTTCCCATGACTTAATCATATGATAAGCTCCAGGGCTCTTTCCTGAGTAAGAGGAAGAAAGAGAGTGAGGTGTAAGCGGCTGTTGTCCAGTCACAATCTCAAATGGGCTCTTCCCTGTAGACTCGCTCTTTTGCAGATTGTATGAGAATTGAGCAATGTCTAGGAGTTTTGTCCAATCCTTCTGATTAGCGCTTACAAAATGCCTTAAGTAACACTCAAGTAAGGCATTCACTCTCTCAGTCTGCCCATCGGTTTGAGGATGGAAGCTTGTTGAGAAATGAAGCTCCGACCCAAGGAGTTTGAACAGCTCTGTCCATAGTCGTCCTGTGAAGCGTGGATCTCGATCACTAATGATGCTCTTAGGCAATCCCCAGTACTTCACCACATTCTTGAAGAATAGTCGTGCTGCTTCCTCTGCAGTGCAGTCAGTAGGGGCAGGTATAAAGGTAGCATACTTCGAAAATCGATCCACTACTACGAGAATAGATCCAAACCCCTCGGACTTCGGTAAGGCAGAGATGAAATCTAGAGAGACACTTTCCCACGGTCGCTCTGATGGAGGCAGAGGTTCCAACAACCCACTTGGTGTCTTGTTTTCAATCTTATCTTGTTGGCACACAAGACAAGTCTTCACATAGCTCTCCACTTCATCTTTCATTTGAGGCCAATAATAAGAAGATTCAATGAGTGCTAAGGTCCTTCGCTGACCTTGGTGACCAGCCCACTTGGTGTCGTGGCATTCTCTTACCAACTTCCTTCTCAGATTGTCCCATTTAGGAACGTATAGTCTTCTCCCTTTTGTGTAGAGAAGGTCATTTTCTAACCAAAATCTTTTGGTCTTACCTTCTCTAGCCAACTCCACCAACTTCTTGGCTAATGGATCGTGATGCAACCCTTCCTTGATGATATGCATAATATCTCCTTCCACCATAGAAATGGCCGCTAACTCAGCCTTGCGACTCAGCGCATCTGCTACGACATTAGTCTTGCCTGACTTGTATTCGAATTCGAAATCAAACTCAGCCAAGAAGTCTTGCCACCTAGCTTGTTTGGGGCTTAACTCCTTTTGAGTTTGGAAGTAGCTTGTAGCCACATTGTCTGTCTTGACGATGAAGTGTGAACCAAGCAAGTAGTGACGCCAAGTTCTCAGACAATGCACCACCGCGGTCATCTCCTTCTCTTGGACAGTGTATCGCCTCTCTGTATCATTCAACTTGCGACTCTCAAAGGCAATAGGATGTCCTTCTTGCATCAGAACTCCTCCAATAGCGTAGTCAGAAGCATCAGTGTGGACTTCAAATACCTTTGAGTAGTCGGGTAGTGCTAGTACTGGTCCTTCTGTGATAGCAGCCTTCAACTCATCAAAGGCCTTTTGACACTCCTTTGACCATTCCCAAGAGTGATTCTTCTTGAGAAGATCAGTTAATGGTGCAGCCTTAGCGGAGTATCCCTTGATAAACCTCCGATAGTAATTAGCCAACCCAAGGAATGACCTCAATTCGGATACCTTGTTTGGCGGCTCCCACTCTTTGATAGCCTTCACCTTTCCTTGATCCATGCAGAGAGTTCCACCTTTAATGATGTGTCCCAAGAAGTGGACTTCGTCCCTTGCAAAGGAACACTTTTCCTTCTTCACATATAGGTTATTCTCTCGCAAGATCTTGAACACGGTTCGTAAGTGTTCTACATATTCCTCCAAAGTATTGCTATAGACAACAATGTCATCCAAGTAGACCACTACAAACCGATCAAGGTAAGGTCGAAAGATCTCATTCATCAAGGTACAGAAGGTCGCAGGAGCGTTGGTCAAGCCAAAAGGCATCACCAACCACTCATACGATCCATACCTCGTGACACACGTGGTCTTAGGCTCATCACCATCGGCAATTCTCACTTGGTGATATCCTGACCTCAAATCTAGCTTTGAGAACCACTTGGCTCTACCAAGTTGATCAAACAAATCGGCTATCAAAGGAATGGGGTATTTGTTCTTGATGGTTACCTTGTTAAGTGCTCGATAGTCGATGCATAACCTCAATGAACCATCATGCTTCTTTTGGAATAAGACTGGTGCGCCATAAGGTGCCTTCGATGGACGGATGAACCCAGCATCTAGCAAATCCTTGAGTTGCTTCTTCAACTCCTCGAGTTCTGGCGGTGCCATTCTATACGGTGTTGAGGCGGGCGGTTTTGCTCCTAACTCCAATTCAATCTTGTGGTCCACCTTCCTCCTAGGTGGTAGTTGTTTTGGCAACTCGGGAGGCATCACATCCTTATTTTCTTCAAGGACTTCCTTGATTTCGGGAGGAACGTCTTCTCTTTCAAGTGTTGGCTCCTCTTGTAGTAGAGCCAAATATGTAATCTCTCCCTTCTTGAACCCTTTCTTGAGTTGCATAGCGGAGAGTATCGGTGGTCCGCCAACTTTAGAGACTGTAGGGACCATGCATGGAGACCCTTTCTCCATGATGCATACTACGTCGTAGTATGGCATAGGTATTATATTTGCTTTCCTTTGCAAATCGAGTCCGATGACTATTTTAAAATCGTCCATGGGTGCTACTGAAAAATCCACAAGGCCCTTCCAAGAACCAAGAGTCATCTCAACCCCTTTTGCTACTCCTTTAAGGGGTTCACCCTTGGTATTCACGGGTTTGAACCAGCCATTCTTTTCGGTGATCTTTAACCCAAGCCTCTTTGCTTCATCAGGCGTGATGAAGTTGTGTGTAGCACCAGTGTCGATCATAGCCATGACGGGTTTTTCATTGATAAAGGCTTTGACATACATCAAGCCTTTCTTTTCTGCAGTACTTGTCTCTTTGGTCTTCACAGCATTTATGTGTTGGATAGATCCAACACACTCAGTTACTTGAGTTTGAGCTTCTCGTTCCTCAGCTATAGATGCCAAAGTTCCTAGCTTGGGACAATCCTTCATTTGGTGCGGTCCCTTGCACACGAAGCATCCTCCTTTGGGCACGAAAGCCTTCTTCTTTTCTTCGTACTCTTTCTTTGAAGAGTATTTTCCTTCCTTCTTGGTTGAGAAGCTCTTCCCCTTGTCTCCCCCACCTTTAGCAGAACTAGGCTTGGAGGAAGACTTAGGTTTAGAGTCTCCCCTATGATACTCAGTGAGTGATTCGGCCACCACGATGGCCTCATCGACATCCTTAACATTCCTTCTTTGTAGTTCTTGCTTTGCCCAAGGTTGGAGTCCATCAATGAAGAAGAACAATGCATCCTCTGATGCTAAGTTGGGAATTTTAAGCGTGAGAGTAGTAAACTCCTTTACGTAGTCGCTAATCGTACTCTTGTGCTTCAACTCCCTCAACTTCTTCCTTGCTTCATAAACCACATTCTCAGGGAAGAATTGTCTTTTCAATTCCCTTTTGAAATCTTCCCATGTGGCTATGTTGCAAGTGCCCTTTTCCATATCTACGCACTTTCTCCTCCACCACAAAGTAGCATTATCAGAAAGGTAGAAAGCTGCAGTGCGTACCTTTATTGCTTCTTCGACCACCCCTTGGCCTTCGAAGTACCTCTCCATTTGCCATAGGAAGTTCTCCACCTCGCGAGCGTCCCTTACGCCCTTGAACTCCTTTGGCTTGGGGAGATCAATCTTTGTCGTCTCCCTTATAATGGTTGGTCGAGATTTCGCCTCCTCGAACCAAACTCGAACTTCCTCAAATAGCTTTAAGGAATTCTCAAGCTTCTCTTCAATTTGGAGCATGCTTTCTTTGAAAGCATCTAGTTCTCCTAATACGTGAGCCTCGAGGGTCTCCTTGTCATGTTCTATCCTTTGGAAGCGCTCATCCATAGAGGATAGAACATTTTCCAACATAGAAACTCTTTCTTCTAAGAAGTTAGAGTCCTTACCTCTAGGCTCACTTGAAGAACGGACCTTCTTGCCTCTCCATTGAGAAAGAATAGTATCCCTTCCCCTTTGAGACTCAACATGCTCCATGGTGATACTAGAAGCCATTCCCACAAGCGACTTGTGCTCCCTCTCGAACCTTGCTCGGATACCAAATTGTCACGGCCTTGGACACACTCCAACGCTACCGTGATGGCACTCGGACTTACTCAACCTCTTGAGCTAAGACCAAGTCAGCCTAACCCTCAATACTTAGCAAGAAAGCTAAGAACACAAGAGAACACAAGAGAAAGGAAGCTTTGGTGGAAAGAACACTTTATTACTCAAGTGTTGGTTACAAATGATTCACACACCCAAACTCTAACTCTTATCCCTATTTATAGCCATCCACCTCCTCAATGGATGGTTAGGATTAAATCTAATCAATGGTCCAGATTAATCATCCAGAACCTTCTTTACAAATATCTATCCTACCACAACTCTCTAAATATTTCTAGATTATTCCATATCACTCTTTATACTTCTATATACATCTACACTCTTCTAGAATACTCTATGACCTTCCAGAGTCTTCTAGAACCTTCTAGGGTATTCCAGAAGCTTCTAGGACATTCTAGAACGTTCCGGAACCATCTAGAGTATTCTCAAACACTCCAGAAAGCTATTCAAACACTGTTAAATCTAACCTTCAAAAATTCTCCGTGACAGACAAAAGACAAAACATTTAAAGTGCAATGAAATTAATGGCTACTGCTTTCAAAGTTCAAACAACTCAATTGAGTGTGCAACAAGAATGTCTCATCCTCATCTTCAGCAGATACATGTTCATTCTATATTTCTATATCACCAATAAGCTTCCGGCCACACAAGAAAGTTTAATTTGCACTTTTAATATATATACACAAGTGAAGTCTATATTGTTTATAATAGGATAGCTATGATGGTTACATAATTTTAGTAATATTTAAAAAATATTATTAAATAATAAAATATCATTACTTTAATTTAGTAATATTTTTCACATGTTATTAAAGTTGTATAGGCATTATAGCCACTATAGTCACCTATTGGGTGTACTATTATTACTAGTCATTTGCAGGCTCATTTTTTTGGTTATGGAGGAGGGACAGGTGTTGTGCCGGATTATAAAATGAGGGGGTGCTACACCGAAATGTATGACAGTTTTTGGCTCAGATTTAGTAGGAAAAAATTGAACCCTCTGAATTTTTTGTTTTGAAAAATTTGTAAGCAAATCAGAGGGTCCGTTTTGCTCGTGGTATACGAAATTCACATAGAAGAAATCAGACCGTGCGATATGTCCTCATTAAAACGGATGATCCGTTTTCTTTGTTGGATTTTTTTTTTTAATTTGGTTATACTAGTTGCTGGGTCCGATTTTTGCTTGAGAGATTTTTTTTTTTAATTTACAGTAAATGAAATCGGACGGTCCGTTTTAATTATTATATAATTTTTTTGAATTAGGTTACACAACTCGGTTGGTCAGACTTGTGTGTGTATATATATACTTGCGAAGGTGTGCGAACCAAAGACAGCCGACCAGATCCAACTTTCTTCATCTTGTTCGACTTCTCTTCTTTCTCTAGGTCTAGTGTGTGTTTACTTGGGTTTGGAAAAAAAGTTGATGGTGAAGTTGCTATTTTTATTTAAGTGAGTGAGAAGAATGGATGATAGAGTCCTTTTGAAAGTGTATTATTTTGGTCAGATTTTGTTGCAGACACCTGAAGGAGTAAAATTTGTTTGTGAAGATCTGTTAGATGTTGTTATTCCCTTCACAATCTCATTTGAAGAGCTTAAAGGCGTGATTTGTGAGAAGATAGATTCGGAGATGTCAAGAAAAATATCATGTATTTCATACAGATATCATGTACCAGTATTTGGTGGATTCGTCCAATTTCAGACCAAATATGTAACGGACGAAGCAAGCATGCAAGAGATGTTTTCAATGTATATTGAAAGTCGTGCTCAAATTTCGTTCATCGAGTTGTACATTGAATTCGAACAATCTGAGGCTGACCGAAATATTTTACGAGAAGACTACAATAGTGAGAGTGAGGAAGAGTTCGAAATCAACGAAGTTGTTGGTCAAGACGGAGATGAAGATCAAGCCGACGGCAGTGTGGCTCCGAATGTGACAGACGTTGCAAATGCACTCGCGAACGAAGAGCCATTTGAGGAGCCATCTTTCTTGCGAGTTTTGGATTTAGAAACCATGCATGCTCCGGAGTTTCCGGACTATATGAGTGCATGTACTCGTTTAGCATTTGTAAAAGAGGTTATTTAGACAAGTTTAATATAAAAAGAGTTTGAGTTAATTAGTATTTAGGGTCTAGTATTCATTTAATTAATATGTTAATTAGGATTTATTAATAAGTATTTGTTAGAGTATTTATGAAGTTATTTAGGCGATTGGAACTTATTTTTAGTTATTTAGGGAATTTATATTTATTTAGTTATTTAGTTAATTAGGATTTATTTATTAGTTTATTTATTAATGAGTATTTATTATAGTCTTGATGAAGTTATGTAGGCGATTAGTATTTATTTTTAGTTATTTAGTTAATTTATATTTATTTAGCTAATTATGATTTACTAATGAGCATTTGTTATAGTATTTATTTTTAGTTGTTTAGGTGATTAATAATTATTTTTAGTTATTTAGTTAATTTGTATTTATTTAGTTATTTACTTAATTAGGGTTTATAACTGATTGTTTATTATAGTATTTATGAAGTTATCTGGAAGATTAGTATTTATTTTTAGTTATTGAGCATAATTTGTATTAATGTGTTTGTATTTTTATTTAATTGAGATTTAGATAATAACGTAATGTAAACCTTATTTATATCATTATTGATGATGTGAGTGCTGATTTAATATTTAATTTTGGTCATTAAACAATCGTGTATTAAATACTTATGGTATGGCTGCCTTCCTGGCAGAAGTTCCTTTTGTCGCAGATGGTGAGTTCGCCATGGGGATGGAATTCAGTTCTAGGGAAGCTGTTATTAAGGCGATGAAGGAGTATACCCTCCGAAGATCTGTAGACTACCGTGTGTATGAGTCGGAGTCGTTGACATTTTATGCGAAGTGTACACAGTACGGGTCAGGGTGTGATTGGCTTATCAGAGTTAGCATGATCAGCAGAAAGCACTGTTGGGTTATTAGGAGGTACAACGGCAGTCACACTTGTACCAGAGCAACCATTTCTCAGGATCATTCGGAGCTGGATTCAGATACGATTGCCGAAGCCATAAAGCCGTTGATTGAGGCTGACCCCTCTTTAAAGGTAAAATCAGTTATTGCAGAAGTGCAGTTGAAGTTCAACTACACCGTCAGCTATCGGAAAGCATGGTTGGCAAAGCAAAAGTCAGTTGAGAAGATATTTGGAGGTTGGGAAGCATCCTACGAAGCGTTGCCCATATGGTTCGAGGCCATGTGTCATAAGGAGCCATCAACTGTCGTACATTTTGAGACTATGCCTGCATATCAAGGGGATGACTTGGTAAGTGATATCCGGGTATTGCATCGAGTCTTTTGGAGCTATTACCCCTACATTAGAGCGTTCAGACACTGTAAGCCAGTTGTCCAGGTGGACGGGACTCACTTGTACGGAAAGTACAATGGTTGCTTATTAGTGGCCGTTTCGTAGGATTGTAACAACAATATCATCCCGATTGCATTTTCTATTGTCGAGGGAGAGACCTCTGATGCTTGGCACTTTTTTCTTAGTAACATACGTCAACATGTTGTGACTCGGGATGGTGTGGGGCTTATATCGGACCGACATGAGTCCATAAATGCAGCTGTGAAACGTAGTTACGGAGATTGGTCACCTCCTAGATCTTTCCACATGTTTTGCATCAGGCATATAAAGTCGAACTTTCTGAGGAAATTCAAGGCACCCTACCTGCAAAAGCTTGTCGTCAATATAGGTAACATTGATTCCTTCAAAGTTTGTTATTAATGAAACTGCGAACAATCTAGACATCCTGAAACTTATTTCTTGTTTGGTATATGATATTGTTTAGGATATTCGCGGACGGTTCGTGAGTATGAAGTGTGTTACCAGCATTTACGAGAGCGGGGCGAGGCGTACACTAACTAGTTAAACCGTATTCCCCGTGAACAGTATGCGTTGGCCTTCGACGGTGGCTACCGATAGGGTCACATGACGACTAATCTAGTGGAATGCATCAACTCAGTCTTGAAGGGTGCACGCAATCTCCCCATCACTGCACTTGTAAAAGTAACGTTCTACAGACTTAATGAGTTGTTCACACGGAAAAGAGCAGATGCGGAGGCGAGGATTAATGCATGCCATGTTTTTACTGAGCATGTGACCTCCAAAATTCATGCAAATCAACTTGCATCAGGAAACATTCAAGTTAATTGCTTCGACAGGTAGAATGAAGTATTTGAAATGCGTGAGATGCCAAGTTGAGTGGAGTATGCTGTTGACCTCCGTCGTCAAAGATGTGACTGCGGTGAGTTCCAGGTGGGCCGGATTCCTTGCCGGCATGTGTTTGTATGTTGTGCAAATCAACGACTAGATTGGCAGGTGTATGTGCATGACGTTTATAATATGGACTAGGTCAGACGCGTTTATCGGGCTAGGTTTAGGCCACTAGGGAATCCTACTACGTGGCCTTCTTACAATGGTCCTCGATTCGTACCGAACCCGTACCTGAGACGCGTTTCCAAAGGTCGGCACAGGATGACGCGCTTCTTGAATGAGATGGACACACGTATGTTACGCCGTCCAAGGCAATGTAGGCAATGTGGAGTTGAGGGACACAGTTGTAGTAGATGCCGTCAGGGAGGTGGTCCAGGTACCGACAATAATGCGCAGTAGATGTATATGATATTTGAAGCATTGTAACCTATGTGAATGCCTTGTATGATAAATGAATAATTGCTACCTGTGTCACTGTACTTTATGGTAATTGAACCATCGTAACATGTGTTAGTGTACTTCATGATAATTGAACCAGTATAACATTTGTGAATGTACTTTATGGTGATCGAATCATTGTAACCTGTGTCAATGTACTTTATTATATTTGAACCGTCATACATAATTGTCAGAACCGAACCGGTAATCAAACCGGCCAGACTACTGTGTCACTGGGCTTTCAACAGTTCATTCTGGGTTTGACCGGTTTGTACCGGTTTTCTTCCTTGCATGGTCCAAATGTGGGACCGGACCGATATAGGATCCAGTTCACTGGTGTTCCGGTCGAACCGGCCGATCCGGTCCGGTTTTGATAACACTGCCATCGTAACCTGCTTCATTGTACTTTAATGAACATAAGGAACATCAACTGAAACATACAATACAATATTTAGTTGGTACTTAGGAGACTTTAGTCTAGGGATGTCAATGGGGTGGGGCGGGGGTGGGGGATGCCTCCCTGCTCCCCGTCCCCGCCCTCAAATTTTGTCTTTTTCCCCGCCCCATTCTCCGCCATGGGGGAATAATTGCTTCCATCATCATTCCCCACGTTCCCCGTGTTCCCCATTCCCCATCTGCTTATGTTGAACATTTATACGAAAATTACCATAAAAAATTTAAAAAAAATAAAAAAACAACAAAATGTCAAAACAACACACAAACATACATATCTTATGGCGAACGACGCATAAGAGGGCGAACGGAATAGGGTGCACGGGGCGGTGCGGTGATGATGCAGTGAGTGGGCCGGCTGAAACGACAGTGGTGAGGCCGTGACGATGGTGGTCGGAGGTGGCTGGCTGGGACGACAGAGAGAACGCAGAGGAAGGGTGCAGAGACGAAGGGTTTCACGAGGAGCAGGGTGAGGGACTGAGGTTATTTAGGGATTGGAATGCGGCGCTTTATGTGGGAACTGGGAAGAGGAGTTAGGGTTTTAAATTATATATATATATATATATATATATATGCAAAGTGAAATGACTTAAAAACCAAAATCAAAACTAAATTCTTACGGGTATTTAAGTAATTTAATATATTCAGGGATTGTGAGGAATACGGGGATGGGGACGGGGATCCCCGCTCGGGTCCCCGCATTTGCTTCGGGGGAATTTTGTCCCCCATCCCCGTCCCCGCAGGGAAAATTTCCCGCCATCGGGGCCCCATTCGGGGCAGTCCCCGCGGGATCCCCACTTCCTGGGGATTTTTGACACCCCTACTTTTGTCATACATAAATAGTTAAAGTATACATTAAGAAAGATAACTGATACATTGATAAAACTAACTACTACTTTCTCGCTGTCTACTTTCCAAAGTTCACGATATTCTTGCATTTCTTCGCGGTCTTTTTGAACACAGACGGAGTGTATTGACTCGCGCTACCACGCGGTGGATCAATCCTGAGATTGTAGCCTTTGCCTGTCTCACCTGGAGTACAGGTGTCACCTGTATATAAAACCATCAAACCAAGCAAGTATATAGTATAATCAACCATAACCAACATACCATACATGAACATAATATCATCAATTGAGAAAGCAGGTATATAGTATAATCAACCTTAGAAAAGCATACCATACATAAACATACTATCATCAATTGACCAAACATTTATATAGTTTAATCAACCTTAACCAACGTACCATACATGAGCATAATATCATCAATTGACCAAACAGTTATATAGTTTAATCAACCCTACACAACAAACCATACAATAGTATGATAACATCAATTGACGGGAAAAGCTTATATGATAATTGTACCTGCATCATTACGGGATTCTTCATCCTGGTCCATGTCCTCATCTTCTTCCTCCTCCATGTCCTCATCCTCATCCTCCTCGTCTTCCTCGTCATCTAGCTCATCCACTAAGTACTCAGCAGTCTCATGCTCAAAAGTCTTAGCATTTTCTTCAATCATAGTCATTGAAACACGGTTCGGGTTTTGACTATTAAGAACTCCTCGACCACCGTCACTCCTACTAGAATCACCAGATACAAACCCTCCAGAAGCACCCGAGTAGGTATGAAATGGAAATCTCGCGTCAAACGAATACCTACCCGCCATGAAGTCGGCCTGGTGGCTATATTGTGCTTGGCCGGCATCTGAGGCCATGAACCCAAGCAAATGGCTAAAAGAACCTCCCTCTCCTGAGTCAAAATGTGGCTGATGTATCGGGAACGACGTAGGAAATTATGTCTGAGGTACATACTGGCTTGTGGAATAAGGTTGTTCTTCTGGCGGTGGAGGTGGAGGTGGAGGTGGAGGCAGAGGCGGTGGTGACTGTGGCACCTGCTCTTCATTATCATCATCCATAACCTAGTCACCCTCAACATCCTCTTGGACCGCAAGATCCGACAAGTTCAAGTGATCGCCATACTTTGAACGGTACCAGTACATATAAGTATCTAATGGCTGCTGTGGAGCCATGAGTTCCTCAGTAAGAACGTGATTATACCTGTTTGTCTACTGCATCACCCAAAATGAATGAGTCGTGGCTGTGGCCCAGTTTAGATTCTTAGGACCAGTTAAGACTTCTCCGTGTGCGTGGTTTAGATTCCGTTCCTAATGAGGAACTCCCTGAACGAAACCGAACTGTCGTCTAAACCTGTCGGTAGCATGCCATTCAATACACTCAAAAGATACCAGTGGCACCGTTGCACTCCAAATCACCGAGTGCATGTAGATGTCAGCAGGAATTATGTCTGGATCAACACGATCAACAGAATATGCAACCCACAAAAACTGGTAACAGTAAAGCAAGCAAATAATTAAAATCCAAATAACTAAATCACTAGACCTGACCCAGATACAATGTGAATGCAAACACACCTGGCCTTCCTGAAGTTTATCCAAGGCCTTCTTAAAATGAGCAAGCTTAAGATATCTATAGACTCGGTCTCCACGCTTCCAGTTTCGTCACCTAATATAACGCATCTCATTAACACAATTGATTTCTAAACATGAAGATACCAGGTAAATATAAGATAGTGTAACCTGTTTGCAAGCAGAAAATTGCGAGGTTCCCTAGGAACCGGTGCTAGATATGGTAGGCGCATCCATGCCCAACACAGTAGAAGTGTCAGTGGACCATCGACTTCCTTACAATCAAAACGTGAGGCCCTGCATAAACTCCTGTATAGGTGTGCTAGGCAGGCTGATCCCCAACTATACTGTCCAATACTAGCAAAATCACTCAGTAGAGGCAGAAACTTTCAGTGGACAGATGCCCCAGACTTGTCTCCAAACAATATCGTACCGATCAACAACATGATGTGGCACTTAACGTACACCTGTATACTATTCTCATCAGTCAACTGTAACCGTTCTTTTAAATCCCGTAGCCACGTCAGTTTTATGCCGCTTCCTCGACAATCAGACTTTCTCGGTGCGACCCCAAATTGATGTAGACACTCTGCCTCTAAGGCCTTAAAACTACTCAAAGTCATGCCTGTCACTGGAAGGCCGTCGATCGAAAGACCAAAGATCATAGCCACGTCTTCCAGTGTCACGGCACATTCACCAACTGGAAGGTGAAAGGTATGTGTGTCCGGGTGCCACCTTTCCACTAAAGCATTTACCAGTACTTTCTGACATTGAACTACTCCAATCTGACTAACATGGTAAAACTCAGTTGATCGTAAATACTCCTCCACTCTCTCATTGTACCGATCCGGAGGGACAGGGTGATCACATGTCATCATCCGTAAAGCCTACAAAAGCATAGCAAAAGCACGATTCAAATTACACAACTATCATACATAATTTTAAAAATCTAATTAAAACATATAATTATATTGAATCCGATTTACTAAGTAATAACATTTTCATCTCTAATTTTAATTAATGTACATAGAGCCTATATCTAACTTACTGCAGATAATAGTCACTAATACATACTTTCACTTTCTATCTAACTAATAATGTTCCAATGTAATAATAATAAAACCTCAACTAAAATAACATACTTCTATACATTAAAAGGCTAATAGGAAACAAGTTATTACTACCAAAACCGCAAATAAATTATACTTGACAGATCCTAATTTACTATTTGAAATTATCAACATTGTTCCAGAAAAATATACACCAAAAGTATCCTAAAATTATAATTTTTAGAATTAATTATAACAGTTAACTAATTAATTATTATTTCTAAAATTATTATAAAAAATTATAAACAAGTCATTCTTAATACTAATCTATTATATTGAAAAAACGTCTAAACAATAATTACTTATTTTTAAATACACATGTTGCTAACCATTATTTAAACATATAACCATAAATTCTTAAAATTAAATATAACAGTTAACTACTTAACTCTAATTACAAAAATTATTACAAAAATTTATAAACAAGTCCTATTTAATATTGAATTATTCATAACAAGTCCTATTTAATACTGAACTATTCATACAGTGAAAAAATTTCTAAACAAGAATTAATTATATTTAAATCCACTTATCTAACTATTATTTAAATATATATTTCTAAATTTTTGAATTTAATTACAGTTAACAACTATAATTTCTAATATTATTACAAAAAATTCTAATATTAATTTTTTTACTTCTATTCTGTTATTAAAAAAGAATCTAAACAACAATTAACTACATTTAAACATATATATTTCTAACTATTATTTAAACATATATTCCTAAATTTCTACAATTAACCATAACTTCTAAAATTATTCCAAATTTTTTTAAAAACTAATTTTTTTAATAATCTATTATATTACAAACAACTCTAAACAAGAACCAACTACACTTACACCTTATTTAAACATTTATTTTTAAATTTCTATCAATAAATCTATACACTAATTCATATATATGTTCTTCAGATCAACTCCTAACAACCATAAATATCCTAACAACTATAAATATAATTAAATTTCTAAAAATAAAAAATAAAAATCTGAAAACATAAAAAAGATTTCAAAAAAAACTTACATAATCAGAATAGCTCAAATATTTTACAATGTGAAGTTCCGGACGATCAACATTTCTAGATTTTGATTTCCTTGACATTTTAGCTTTTTTTTTTTTCTCAAACAGCAGAAGCTCAAAACGTTGAGGGAAGAAGAAGATGGAGTTCTGTATGTTGGGTGGGGAAGGAAGGAAAAGTGAATTCGGTTGGTACGCATGCAATGACTCGGTTTGGTAATGTTAAAGGGGCACCGTTTGTAGGGAGCAAGCATTCAACGACGCGTGGTTTGGACAAGCGTAAATCGGATGGTCCGTTTTTGGACCAAAAAATCGAAGGGTCCGAGTTTCCATAAACAATTCGCAGAGTCCAATTACTGTGTTCCTGACACCATAGCTCGATAAAACTTTCCTGCTCTCCATATCCGCGTCCTACACGAATGAATAAAATTAATTTGCGGTCATTTGCATCATCAACATGTAAATACAATATAATGTAACGTACATGTATAACAAAGTAAGTTGTAATTAAGTTTAATTTAATTTTAAAAATAATTAAATTATGCTGATGAGGTTTTATTAGTTATGAAGAAAAGTTTCACCATGTTAAGTAGAGAGATCTGGTCAAATTTATTGAAAAAAAATTAGGCGTTCAAACTTTTTTAATTAAGTATTTAATCAAGCCACAGTGTATTTTTTTAGAACGTATGTATATATGTATTGTCATAGCTGCTGGTTTTTTTTTTCTTTTTTTATTATCGTTTGTCGACGTTGTTGTTGTCTTTTTTTTCTTCGTTTTTTTCTTTTTTTGTTTATTTTTTTTTCTTTTTATTCTTTCGTGTGTCATTATCATCATTATCATTATCGTTTTTTTATTGTCTTCTTTTATATATGTTTAGAAACATTATTGTCGTCGTCTTTTTTATCGTCTTTTTCTATATGTATTTAGAAAATTATAACACAAATTTTGATTCACAGCATAGAAAATTTTGATGCATACAAAAATTTTTAAAAGACCATATATGCACAGTACAGAAATTTTAGTACACATCACAAAACATTTGGTATATAATACAAAAATTTTGGTGACCAACATAAATTTTTGAAGAACTATATATATGTTTCAAATATTGATATTTAACTAACAAAATATATACAACACAAAAATTTTTTATGTACAGCACAAATTTTTGAAGAATCACTTGTCAAGAACATTGACTCACCCAATTAACAAATTATATTACTAGCAAAAATTTATGTGTTATATACAAAAATTTCTATGATATATCGATAAGTTTGTGCTTTGTGCAAAAATTTTTGTACTATGTCAATAAATTTTTATGCTCTCCAATAAAAAAATTTATGCTAAAAAAGCATAGAAAAGAAAAGTGGTGATGCATATATGTATTTTTTTTTTAGACTTAATTACAAAAAGACTTATATGTATAATATCTCTATTTTTTATATTTTTAAAATTTATTTATGCTAAACTCTAGGAATATTGAGTTTCTTTAGTTATTTTTTAAATGAACAATTATTCGAGAGTATCGCGAAATTACAATTTATTACTATTGTTTCATTTTGTAATTAAATTTTCTTTTTGGTAAACTAAACTACTAATTTTAGATTATTATAGTAAAATCATTCACGAATTAATTTAATTTTACTTATAAAAGGTTTTATATAGAAAATTTTATGTAAAGAAAAAATGTATATTTTATAAATAAGAAGGTGTGATAAAAAATATCATTTAACATTTTATAAAAAGAGTTATTTTCTCTAATAATTTTCATTAAGCTTCAAATAAACTAATTGTCACTTAATTTGTTTATTTATCCTCAAATTTTATGTGTATAATTCGATAATAATTTATACCGGTAATAACTCAAAGATATATTTTTAGCCCTCTATTTTGAATCTTCCCCTTCAGTGTATACATTAGACAAACACATCTTGAAGTCCACAGACATCAATACAAGGAATAAAAAGAGAATGAAGAATGGAAGATTTATTTGAATAGCCATATTATATAGAGAAAATTTTACTTTTTTCTTCTTATAGATGTTAATATGATAATTTTTTTATTTGTAAAATACTAAAATGTATATTCTTTTTTTTTATAACTTTTAAATTTTTTTTTTAATTCATTTTAAATTTTTTGTGTTAACTAATGTTGATTTTATCAATTTTTAAGAAAAAATAAATTATTTTTTACAAAAATATTTTTTAGTAAAAAATTTATTTTTTGTCATTAAATTTTGCTTAAGAAAATACTCTTTAATAATTTATTTTTTTATTGATTTAAATTGTATTTTTACCAAAATATTTTTAAAAAAATTAATGATTAAATTATTTTTTAAGATATCCCTCAATAATTTTTTAATTATTAAATTGTGATTTTACCAAAATTTTTGTTAACAATTATTTTTATATTTTACTATTAGTTTTTCGATATCAATATATATTGTTTTAACATTAAATAAAAAAAAAACTTACCACTGTTAATATGTATAACAATTAATATATATTAATATCGAAAAATAATCTTATCAATATTTTTTTTATTTAATATTAAAATAATATATATTGATATCGAAAAATTAATAATAAAATATAATTATATTTTTTTAAAATTTTTTTAGTAAAATCATAATTTAATAATTAAAAATTATTGAAAGATTTCTTAGAAAAAATAATTTAATTATTAAATTTTTTAAAAAATATTTTGGTAAAAATACCATTTAACCAATAAAAAAATAGTTTATTAAAGGATATTTTGGTAAGCAAAATTTAATGACAAAAAAAAATAAAATTTTTGTTAAAAGATATTTTTGTAAAAAATAATTTTTTTAAAAAATGGATAAAGTTAATATTAGTTAACACAAAAAATTTAAAATAGACTAAAGAGAAGGTTTTTTAAAAGTTATAGGGGAGGAGAATGTACATTTTATAAATAGAGGGGAGAGGAGTATCATTTTAGCATCTCTTAAAAAAGAAAAGTGAAATTTTTTCTATTATATAACTAATAAAATTTATTATTTTTATTAATAATTTATTAATTTTAAATTTTAATAATATAAAAATAAAATATTAGTTTAAAGTATTGGCTAACAATTATAGAGGATGTTGCCAATGAGTTAAAACTCAAATGACATAGTCTCTCTATACTCATCTAAGAGATCGTTTGGTAAAAAAAAAAACAAAAAACAAAACAATTATAGAGGGTGTTACTCTTAAAGATTGATCTCAACCCTTAGGCTTCATTTATTTAGTGTATAGCATAAGACATAGACTATATAGACATAAAAATAAAATACATGTATACATATTTTATGTTTGGAAAAGAACATACATAAAATACAGAAAATTTTAAAAAGTCAATAATATTCACCATCACTACTATCTATATTTTTTCATCAACTATTACACTGATTTTTTTTATATCTTCATTCATAACGATTACAGTGTAGGAACCAATGGAAAGAAATTGTCTATAACATTCAGATTATAATTTTTCTTAAAAGTACAGATTAATAATAAAAAATAAAAAAATAGAACTTACTACGACAGGGTAGAGACACAAGTTGCAGATGTGAAGATTTGGAAGAAGGCAGAGAAGGAGATTACGAGGAGGAAGCGGCAAAAAAAATTAAAGAAAGGTTGAGGAGAAAGAAGAAAAGGAAGATGACAATGAAGATAAGATGGAGGTGAATATGAAGACGTGACATGTCAACGTCAAAGCCAGAAGGTGACACAGTGACAGAGGCACTTCAATGTCTTTCTGGCAGCAGAGGAGGTTGGTTGGTAACGGAAAGAGAAGAGGCAAAAGTTAAAACGGGGGAGAAGGAAGGAGAGAAGAGATGAAAAGATCTGAAGATGGATGAGAGGAGAAGACAAAAGTAAAAATATAAAAATAAAACAAGAGTAAAACTATCAAAATAATTCGTGTTTAAATATTAATTTTTATGTCTCAACTTATTAGAGGTACACTGAATACATGTAATCTGTATCAATCTATGTACCTGATAAAATCGTGATCTGGATATGATTTTATTGAAGAAAATAAGATTGAAGTGGAAGAAGAAGACTCAGAGAAAGTGAATTTGCCATATGAACAAATGCAAAACCTAAAATTAAAAAAAAAACCACAAAGTACATTAGAGTACATATTGTTATCCACTATTTATAGCTATTAGAAAATTAACCTTACTAAAACCAAACTCAATATGCTAAATAAATTAACTATGGTTATGAGGTAATTACTATTGCTAGCTTCAGCCTATAACCAAAACAAACTTTTCTATCATTCTAACTAAAGTTACAAAAATGAATACTATCAAAAAATTATTCAACCATAATCAGTTATACAGCTTGCTTTTGTGAGCCATTAAATACCAGCTTAATATCATCTCCAACATCCTCCCTCAAGTTGAAACTGATTGAATTAGTTACAAGTTCAGCAACATTATTATCATCTTTCCTTGAATTAAGACTTGACCTCTTATCATCCACAAAATATCCTCCCTCAAGTGGGACGTGTAAGTCAAGCATGCCCAACTTGAAAAGTAAAGGTTCAAAGACACCCGGTGATAATGCTTTAGTAAGTAAATCAGCCGTTTGATGAGCTGATTTAATAGGTAGCAATTTCAGTACCCCTGTTTGAGACTTTTCACGAACAATGTGACAATCTACTTCAATGTGCTTGGTTCTTTCGTGAAAGACCGGATTAGCTGCAATATACAATGCAGATTGATTGTTACAATAGAGATTGATTGGCTGAGGATGAGATACATGGCAGTCATTAAGAAGATAAAGAAGCCATTAACCTTCTCGAGTTGCTTGTGCCATGGCACGATATTCAGCTTCTAAGGAAGAACATGCTACAGTTGTTTGCTTCTTACTCTTTCAAGACACTAATAAAGAACCTAGAAAAAAAAATACCCAGTTATTGATCGACGAGTATCAGAACAAGTTGCCCAATTCGAATCAACATAACCAGTCAATTTGAGATCATTATTTGAAGAGAATAAAAGACCCTTAGAAGGAGATTTCTTGATGTATCAAAGAACATGTAATGTTGCCTTGTAATGGTCATTAGTTGCACAATCCAAAAATTGGCTGAGCTTCCCAACTACAAAAGCAATGTCCGGACGAGTATTGGTGAGATATAGGAATCGTCTGAGCAGTCTTCTATACTGTAATAGATCTGTTAATCTTGTGCCATTCTCTTTAGAAAGTTTTCCATTATACAGCATAGGAACTAAAGCAGGTTTAACTTCCAACATACCATATTCCTCAAGCAAATCAAGAGTGTACTTACGTTGATACAAAGCAATTCCTTTGGAACTACGAGCAACTTTCATTCCAAAAAAATATTTCAACCGGACTAAGTCTTTAATACTAAATTCAGCATCAAGAGCCCTTTTAATATCTTCGATTTCAAATAGATTATCTCCAGATAAAACAAGATCATCAACATAAACAATAACAATATCCAAGCCAAGCTTAGTGTGCTTGATGAACAGAGAGTGATCATGAGGAGACTTGATAAAACCATGTTGTTGAAGAAAATCATTTAATCTTAAATTCCATTGATGGCTTGCCTGTTTCAAGCCATATAAAGAACAATTCAACTTACAAACAACACCATTTGAAACATCGGGGGAGGTTTCATATAAGCCTCTTCTTGCAACTCACCATGCAAGAATACTGTATTAACGTCTAATTGGTGAAGTTTTCAGCCATGGACAGCAGCAAGAGTAAGAATAAGTCGTAAAGTGGTGATTTTTACAACCGAACTGAATGTATCAAAGTAATCATAGCCAACTCGTTGACGAAAATCTTGAGCCACCAAACGTGCTTTGTGGCGTTCAACACTACCATCTGGATTAAACTTCACTTTAAAAATCTACCCGCATCCAATGATACACTTTTCAATAGGCAAAGAAGTAATAGACCAAGTCTTATTCTTCTCAAGAGCGAGCAATTCTGCACTAATTGCATTTCTCCAGCATTCGTGCCACACAGCTTGTTCATAAGTCTTTGACTCAATTGTTGTGGTTATTGCTAGGGAAAAGGCTCTATGGATAGGGGACAACTTCCCATAATCTACCATATGAGATAGACCGTACCGCTTGAAACATGATTGGTTACTAGAGCTTCCTGTTCTAAGTAACATACAATGATAATCTTGAAGATAAGAATGTGGTTTACGTGTACGAGTTAGTTGTCTAAGATCCTGATTATGCATGTTATCATTTGAATGAGAATTAGATAATGCACTATTTGGTGGACTAGTAGAGACTACATGTGAATCAGTGAGTGATGTATGGTTACTAGGCTCATGAAAAGAATCAGTAGTTGCATGAGATGGATGAAATACATTTAAGGAATCATAAGTAAAAAGATCAAATCCATAAAAATTAGAATCAACAATAGGTAGAGAAGAGGCACTTATGGATTTTGTGAGCATGTCATCATGAAAAGATTTATAAGAAAAATAATGTTCATAAAAATTCACATTTCGAGACAAAAATAGTTCTCTAATGTGAATATCAAACAGAATATATCCTTTTGGGCCAGTTGGGTAGCCAAGAAAAATACTCTTTCTTGCTCGTTTATCAAATTTCTTTCTTCCATGAGTTAACGTCGAAGCAAAAGCCAAGCATCCAAACACTTTAAGGTGACTAATGTTTGCATCCTTACCAAATAAGGTAGCATAAGGGGTTTTATGTTTTAAAACTGGAGTGGAAAGTCTATTAATTAAATGAACAGCTAAACCAATAGCGAAATTCTAAAAAAATTTTGGCAAGGACGATTGAAACATTAATGCTCTTGCAATGTTAAGAATATGTTGGTGTTTCTGCTCAACAATACCATTTTGTTGAGGCGTCTCAATACGATGTTTGATGCACTATACCTGTGAATTATAAAAAAACATCAAATTTAAACTCAGGACCATTGTCAGTTCGAATAATCTATACATGAGAATTAAAATGTGTTTTCACATAGGCAACAAAATTCTGGACCAAAATGCTGGCTTTTGACTTTAATTTCATGAAATAAATCCATACAAATCTGGTTTTATCATCTACTACAGTTAAAAATTATTTATAACCTTGTAGAAAAATAAGTGACATATCGATATGTATTAAATCAAAACAGTTTAAACTTGTTGTTTCACTAAGGGTATATGGTAACCGTTTCTGTTTGGCATAATGGCAAAAATCACATGGTTTAGAGCAAGTAGATACAGGAAACTGCACACAAGAATATATTTGTTTGATAATATCAAATTTGCTTTGGTGTACATGACCCAATCTAAAATGCCATAAATTCTCAATAGAAAAATTTAAAGTTTGTGTAACCAAATTTGCTGTCCTAAGATTAGAAGAAAGTAAAATTTTGTCACTATGACTTTGCATGTCTAGAATTCTAATACTCCTATTATATGTTGTATTTTTCATGTTGTCCTTATGTGCTAACTCTAATGCAGGAAAATCTAGCATGTATAATCCATGCTTTGCTCTAGTTGTGCCAATCATCTTCAAAGAGGACCGATTCTGTATCTCACAAAGTTTGTCAGTAAAAACACATTTGCAATGCAAGCCTTTTGTAAGTTTGGAAATAGATAAAAGATTGAAGTTAAAACTTGGTATGTACAGCACATCCATGAGATAGAATGTAGCTGAAAATACCATAGTTCCACTTATAGTTGCAGTAGTGTGTGTTCTATCTGGTAATTTTACCAGAATTGGTCTTATATGTCTAAAATTTGTAAAAAGATGCAATGAGTGTGATACATGATCAGTAGCTCCTGTATCAAGCACCCAAGAATTTGAGAAAAAAAATTATTGACAAAAATCGTGCAATATGAGAGCTCATGCAAAGTTTATAAGTCTCTCAAAGTATACCTCCACCCCCTGCATTTGATTGACTGACATCTCTCACATTTGCTCCTTGAAAAAACTGTGCACACTCCTGTCGAAGAAAGGTAAGCAGTGCATCTCTCAAACTCTGATTGAATTGGGATTGACCATCAGCTTCTTTGTCCTGGTTGACATTGTGGGTGCTGCTCTCTTCAATTCCAGCAGCAAGATGATTAGTCATAACTCCGTTACTAGTTTCTCGTGGCCATTTCTGCCTTTGTAGATGAGGTGTAAATCCATGTTTGTGGTAACAAGTATCCACAAGATGCCCTGCCTTGTAACAATAAGAACAGGTCTTAGGTGCTGAATTCCTTCCACCTCTATTTTCACGAGTTTCTCGTCCTCTTTCTCTAAAAACACTGCTTGGATTATTGTTGAAATTATGAACTGAATTGCCTAAAGTTAGGTGTAGGAAATAAACACTTGCTGGATCTACAAGTAAATTGGTACTCGATTGTGGCTGCAAACTCGATAGTTGGCTTATAATGCGAGCTAGATTTTGAAGCTGAAAGCTCTCATGTGACCTCGACATTAGGTTAGAAGGAGTGTTGACCATTGATTAGCATCAATGCTCTATTTGTATAAAAAAACTTCACCTCTTTCACGATCCTCCACGCTCACCGCACCATGATATAATCGTGATTTGGATCTGATTTTATTGAAGAAAATAAGATTGAAGTGGAAGAAGAAGACTCAAAGAAAGTAAATTTGCCATATGAACAAATACAAAACCTAAAATTGAAAGAAAAACCACAGAGTACTTTAGAGTACATATTGTTATCCACTATTTATAGCTATTAGAAAATTAACCTTACTAAAACCTAACTCAATATGGTAAATAAATTAAATATGGTTATGAGGTAATTACTATTGCTAGCTTTAAGCTCTAACGAAAACGAACTTTTCTATCATTCTAACTAAAGTTACAAAAATGAATACTATCAAAAAATTATTCAACCATAATTAGTTACAACTTGCTTTTGTGAGCCATTAGATACCAGCTTAGTATCATCTCCAACAGTACCAACGTGTTCTTCAAAATTTTTGTATCTTAATAACTAAATAGAAAAACATGTGTCAGCAGTTAACGTGTCTCTATCTTATGTTGACACACTCACTAACTAAACACTACCTTAAAAAAAGAGACAAACAACCCACAATGCTTACAAATATTACAAAACAAATATTCACATCTCAAATAGGAGAATAAAATAACAAAAAAAATATACACTAAAAAAACTATACAAACACTTTTACTATTTCAAAAAAGTTAAATTATATAGTTGGTCTCTATATTTTTATTGAAATTGAAAATTAGTCCCTACACTTTAAACGTTTGTAATTAGGTCCCTAAACAAAATTAAATTTTGTAATTTAGTCCCCACTGTTCAAATAACATTTGATTTAATAGAATATTCGTCAGCATATTCGCTATCTTAAACATGTGACTTGCACGTGTTCGACAGTAGGGTCTAATTTGAAATTTTAGTGAAAGTATAGTAACCAACGGTATAATTTAACTATTTGAAAATGACCAAAAACTCCCTAGGCCATTTGAACCCACCCCTCCCCTCTCGTGCTCTCTCACTCTTACTTTTTCACTTTCCAAAACAGCACCCCCAACTGCTACTCCCCCTCCCATTGTTGCTGAACTCCACTTTGGCGGCATTCGTGCCTTTAGCTTAAGAGGTGAAAGAATCTGCACCCACATTGGATTGCTCTCTGTAGGTGGTGAAGCTCTCGACGATGTCGTTTCTGCCGCTGGCGTAGTTCGAGAAAGTGTTGGTTGGGTTGTTCATGTCCACACCATATCCTTTGAACATGTTGTTGCCGGCGTTGGTCAGAATAGGATGTGAACCCAAGGTTAGGGACATTGACACTGGTCCTACAGCGCTGGAGCTGTAGGTGTGGAAGGATTGGTCAACAACATTGTTGGGTACATACGCATATTTATACTACTAGGGGATGCAGAACTTTTATAACTCGGACGATGTGGGACTAACTCATAACACAATATAATAATATATGCTAAACTAGACTACTTTAATTAACGACACAAACATAAAGATACATGCTCCCGCATTATTCGCCCTGGGTTGGAAAGGGGTCCTGCATTATCCTCCCTGGGTTAAAAACGGCTCATCTTGTATTGGCGAAAGATTCAATTGGTGAGTGCATTTGAAAGATGTGAAAAGGCATAGCTAAGCTTGATTCTTTTGACCATTTACATGTTGTAACGGAGTTAATACGATCTTCTTGCCATCTTTGATAAAGGAGTATGTATTTTTGAAACCATCATGAATAGCTCAACGATCATATTGCCAAGGACGTCCTAACAGTAAATGACACGCGTCCATTGGGATGACGTCACACCATACTCTATCCTTGTATTTACTTCCCATAGAAAATTGGACACAACATCGCCTTGTTACTTTAACTTCATTCTCCTTTTTTAACCAATGCAATTTGTAAGGATGATGATGTAACTCGGTTGGAAGCTTCAGTTTGTCTACCATATAATTTGAAACAACATTTTCACAACTTTCGCTGTCTATGATGACCTTGCAAACCTTCTCTTCAACAGTGCATCTTGTGTGAAAGATGTTGTGGCGTCGCCAACTCTCGTCTTCTATTACCCTTGCAGTATTCAAGTTTCGACAAACTACTAAAGCTTCTCCACAATCGGGTGGAACTTCTTCAATAGCATAGTCAACCTCATCTTCCTCCTCTTGCTCCTGAATTGGTTCTTTATTAACCTCTTCCTCGACAAGAGTGATAACCCTTCGGTTTGGACAATCAGCAGGAATATGCCCAAAACCTTGACATTTGAAGCATTTCCTACCTGATGATCCATGCTCCTTGTTGCCTTTAAAAAATCATGTCTTCACTTATTGTTGGACATCAAGGATGACTTCTTTGTCCTTCGGTGACTGAGTGTTATTTCTTTGTGTTCTTTGCTTTTCAATCTTTAATGACAGCCTAATGACATCATCCAAGGTCCAATATGGTTGCAGCTGAACAACATCAGAAATTTCTGTGTTCAGTCCTCCAAGATAACGAGCAATTGTTTGTTCTTCAGGCTCTTGAATGTCACACTTCATAAGCAGTTCTTCGAAGTCCATTGTATATTCTTCCACAGATAACGACTTTTGCCTCAAATTATGAAATTTGATGAAGGTGTCTTGCCTGTAATGTTCAGGAAGGAACTTGCGCTTGAGCTCACGACGTATTTTATCTCATGTCTTAATCTTTCTTCTTCCTTCTCTTTCTCGCTGACGCTTGAGATTCTCCCACCAAACTGACGCATGCTTCTTCAACTTGATTGCTACAAGCTTTACGCGCTTGTCATCTGGAATGTCTTTTAACTCGAACACTCTTTCCACTGTGCAAATCCAGTCGATGAAATCATCTCGTTGGAGTCTCCCTTCAAATTTATTCATAAGTCTTTAACTTTGTGAGTCATGTTGTGTCGTGCTCGTCGTGTGGACAAATCTTCAGACGAAGAAGAATAATGAAATAGATTTGCATTATCTTCTTTGCTAGAAGAACTGTCATCACCCTGCCTGCCATTATTATTTTGAGCAACTTCATGTTTTGCAAGTTGCTCTTGCAACTCCTTAACTTGACGGCGTAACTCCTCCATTTCAATCTCTTGAGTAGTTCTACGAGCCATCTTTTACTACTATGCAATGAAGTTGATGCTTGGTGTCGATGTTATGATGATGCACAATGATGATGGGAATGCACCAATCATGATGGGAATGAATGATAATCACCAATAAAAAAGACACCAAAAGAAGAGAAAAGAACAATATTACCCGGAACTTCGCAGCAGACAATCCGTACTGACGACGACTCGTACCAACAGCAAGAGAACCGCACTAAAGACCGTACCCACAAACCAAATAAAATTTTACTGGAGCAAGTCGAGGACTGACCTTGCTCTGATACCAAAGTGACGCCGAGACGTTGCTTGGGCCACCAATCTTGGCGAGGTTAACAACCCCACTATGGTGAAAATTGCCAAGAACCCACCTTGGTTGGCTAAGTCAAGGATGCACCTCTTACTCAAAGAGCCTAGAGGAAAATAAGCACACAGCTTATTTCAATATATAACTCAATCAATTCAACTCATAAACAAAAGGGGTACATACGCATATTTATACTAGTAGGGGAGGAAAAACTTTCATGACTCGAGCAATGTGGGACTAACTCATAACACAATATAATAATATATGCTAAACTGGCGTAGCTGCTGAAACTCTTGGAATGGCCGGCGAAGTTGCAACCGTAGCGGCGGAAGTCATTGATTGGGATGTTGGTGTCGTCGGAGTACTTCTTGAATGCGTCGGAACCACCGGGTCGACTCATTCCGTAGTTGGTAAAGTTCTTGTCCCCATAGCCGGCAAAGTTGGCGTCCTTGTCGTGCTTCTCGAGCAAAGCTCCAAGGTCTGGGAAGCAGAGGAGGTTCGTAGCGGCGTTGCAGCTGGACTTTGGCGGTGGTGGCTCAGGGTGGTAATGGAAGAAGAAGAACAGAAACGGTGAAGAGAGAAAGAGGAAGAAAAGGGAGATGAGGATATTATGGTAAATGTGTTTTTTTTTTTTTACAGTAAACGTCATTGAGAAAAATTATATTTTGTACAGGACCTAATTATAAATTCTAAAAGTGTAAAGACCAATTTGTAATTTCAATAAAAATATAAGAATCAATTATATAATTTAACCTTTTTAAAAATAAAGCCATCACAGATTACCAAAATCACTTTAAAATTTATTTTCCGCCAAATTGATGTACTTTTTTTTCCTTTGATTTTTGTTTTAAGGCTAACATTTCGCTTACTTGAAAAGTGCAGATAAAGAGAAAAGAGTAAGGAAATTATATATATTAAAGGCAAAAGTATATATTGTCTTTACAAATAAAGACCCAATGAGAAATAAGAAAATAAGTTAAAACACTACAAATTGCGTAGGCAACTTTTCTTCTCCCACCATGTTCATCAGTATGTAGCATTAGTTTATTGAGCGTTAGAAGCATTGTTTTGATGTTGAAATTGAATAAGATGGCCCCTCCAACAAAACTGTGTGTGTGATGCGCACGTTATATTACAAGAGAAGCTAAGTGAATGAGTTATTTTTATAACTAAATGTGATTAAATTTTTTTAATTAAAATTATTTATTATTAATTTTTAAGTTATTAAATTAATTTAGTTAACTTAATTACTAAAATAATCTTGTTATATAGCAACCAATAATAATACACGAAAAATGTTAAAAAATTAATAGAATTTATTATTTTTAATCAATAATATTTAAAAACGTCAACTAAAAATATGTTATTAAATTATTAAACTAAAAAAATTAAATTAATAACTAAATATATTATATAAAGGTTATGCTAGGTAATTAATGATTTTTTTGAACAATATGAATAATGGATTCTAAAATTGGTCCAATTTAAATAAAATACACTACATTTTAAATTACTCACCTAAATCTTAATATTAGAATAACTATCTGCACACATAATAAATTGAACATATGATATATTCATTTTTCAAATTATTTAATATTTTAATTGTCTACTTTACTTTTCCATTATATAATAACAATAATTTTTGCTCCCTTCAAGAATCTCACCCAGATCCCACAAAGTAGGAAAGTGAGCACATATATAACGCAAAACAAAGTACAGAATAGGCATACTCAAACTATACCTAGCTAGTCATAAAAAAAAAAAAGAAAAAAAAAAAAGAAAAAAACTATACCTAGCTAGCTAGAGAAAAACGTAAACAATAATACCACCTATCATTCAAGGGAATAACCTCTTTAAAGAATATTCTATCTAAATATACCATTTTAAAAATTTGATATATTATTTTTCGACACCAGTATTGATTATTATTTAAAATTGACTAATTTAAAGTCTGTTAAAATATAATTTCGGTTAAACCTGAGTTTCTTTTCTTTCTTTTTTTTTTGTTTTTTGGATAATTTTTAATATTATTTATAAATACCTTAATTAATAAGATTTTTTAATCAAATAAGTAATATTAGATCAAAAATAATTTTTTAACCGTTAGGGATATAATCATTAATGTTACCTTTTTCTATCGCTTAAATTTTTGAGATTGGTAGTTTCATGACATAATATCAAAATTCTGTGTCCAAAAAATCTAGAATTCTCCAAAAGTAAAAAAAAACAGCATAAAACAAATAAAAAGAAAAATAAACCTATGCAAAAAAAAAAAAAAAAAAAAAAACTCTTGTTTGAAAAAAATGTTATGAATATAACCATTAATGTTATCTTCTCCTATCAACTTAAATTTTTAGAATGAATAATTTTATGACACTAACATTCTAAAAATATACTATTATTTTTCTTTAAATTATATATATATATATATATATATATAAAACTCTCCTTTTCAATCATGCCTTCATTATTTCTTCCTCCCCTGTGTGTGCTTAAATATGCCCTTGGAGGAATGTGTACCTGTTTATTTTTCATTTCGCAAGAGTTCCAATTTTTTTAATACTATATTATTATTGTTTTGTTTTCCTCTTCTACCCCTTTCTCATATACTTTTAGGCTTTTAGCAAATACTAGTCATGGTGTGAACTTGGAGATTAATTGAATAAAGTTATCTGATATTCCTACCTACCTATAATCACATTTTTTTAAATGATCTCTCATCTAAAAATCAATTTACTTATATCACATGATAACATAACTTTTTTCACAACTCATTTTTAAATACTCCATCCTTAGTAAATAAAAACTATTGCACTTCTTGACTTCTTATTAATTAAACAAATTTTAATATTTATTTATTATATTTTATATCAATAATTTAAATTTAAAATTTATAATTTATAATTTATAATTTAAAATTCAAAATTTAAAGTTTAAGATTTATAAAAACACTACACTCTTTTATTTTTTCAAAACGTATTAACATTCGCATTTTTTTACACCATTAACACATCGAATCAAATTCTCGAAATATTTTTTTTTGGTTTCCCACGTTATCCTCCAACCCAACAGGTCAAAGATTAATCCGTCGCAGTATTGAACTCCATTTAAGGGTTTATCGCAAATTCTCGAAATATTTTTAATGAAAAGGCTAGGCCTCTCCTTTTCTTTTTCGCAACCATGTCCAGATTGATGGAATCAATTTCATTGCTTTCTTGACTTCTTCACATGGATTCCAATAAAATTTCAGAGGGATTCTAGTGTGGTCGATTGTCATTCCAATTCATCCATTATTATTATTAAAGTAGCTTAGTGTGCTATGCCACTCATGCCATGCACCTCCTAACCTTATAATGTTGATCAAATTACTAAGTTCATGTTGATCTTAACAATAATGTATCTTAATTTATTCAACTATATATGCCACTAAAAGTACGCAAGTGATGAGAAAATAAAATCATCTAAAATAAAAAAAAGAATGAAGCGCAGCCCATATAAAACATAGAATAATTCCAAATGAGATTTTTATATTTGATGGAGATATAAGTATTGATATGTCTCTTTTTATTATTTTAAACTTTTAAAAAATACGATTTTATAATATAATATTAGAATTATGGATAAAAAATTTAGAGTTAGATTCCTGTTATTTCTCAAGAAAAAAAAATAGTATAAGATGAAAAAAAGAAAAAAATATATGTAATAAATTCACGCAAACCCCAAAAAAATTCTTGCACGAAGAGTTGTGATTGATATGTTTATTTTCTTATTAATTTAAATTTTTAAAAGAAGTAATTTCATGAATTAGATGCAAATTAAACACAAAGCACAGTGATACTATATTTTTCAACCAAAAATTATTAAATATTTTTCTTTTCAGTTGTCATAACAAAGATGTAGGTTTCACATATATATTTTAACTTCCAAAGCATAAACCAAGGTTGTTGGCTAGCTATATATATCATGCATATCCATGAGTGTCTAATTAAGCTAGGAAGCTCTAGGGAGGTAGGAATCTATGTATCTCTTGTCCAAGTTTACACCACATTTATTGGCACCTAGATTATGAGAGCAAGAAAAATGTGAAGTTTCTTAACTACGAAATGAAAATGTTCTAAGTTAGGTATCAATTAAGAGTTAATATTTAAAATAATTTTTGTCATTTGATTTTCGATTTAATTTAATTTTTTAATTTTTAATTGATTCAAATTATACTCTAAAAATTTAAGACGTGATTCAAGTTGGCCACTTCATTTATTTCCATCATCAAAGAAATGACGTGGCACAATTAAATGACTTTGTTTTGTTATTTGCATTCTAAACGATGTCGTTTTATTCCTTCCCATTTTTTTCCTTTCTCAATGTCTAAACCTTCCACCACCCTATTGTTACCACCTTCAATCATACTTTTCCAACCCACCACCCTCCTCTTCCTCACCTTTTCCCCCTCTTGTTCAGTTGAGACATTATCACTCACTCAACTATAAAGCTATTTCTCAAATTTTAGAGTCACGATGAAAATCACTACCACATAATGGCCAAGTTATCCAATACCATCTTCAACCATATTTCTACTACTATCACCGTCTCCTCCTCCACAACCGCCTCGAGTTCTGACTTTTGTTTCTCTCTCTCCACCAACTTTTTGTTAGGCCCATCTCTTAAGCTCACTTACTCCCCCACCGCCACATCGACCGCCACAACTTCCCTCCCATTCTCTCTTTCCTTGAAATATGGGTTGGGGCTGATGGGGGCCCTTGCCACTCTCCTTTGGTGTTTTCTGCCAGCTTTAACCTTTTCTCTTTTTATGTCCCTCTTTCCTCTTTCTTCCTCCATTTTAAACCCCAATTCCATCATTTTTTCTTCAACAAAATAGTATTTTTTCAGTTGGCAAGAGATGAAATTGGAGTTTTTTTGTTTCAGAGACAACAACAACAATCATGTTAATAATACCTCTGGAACTGTGTTTGTTTTTGAGCGTGAGAAGAGGAACAATAGAAATGGTGAACGACGTAGCATTTTAGCTGGTATTGCGGTTATGACTAGGATAGTAATGCTTGTGACGAAGGGACTTCTGTTGAATATGCATTGAGGAGTGAACTTTCGGGAGAATTTCGGAGTTGAAGATGTCGTATTTGACAATAAACAAGATCGGGTTATAGAGGATTGTTGAGCAATTTAGTTATACATTAGAGAGTTGAGGAGGAGGGTGGTAGTGATAGTGGTGAGGGTGGTGGGGTTGGGAAGGTATGATTGATGGTAGTGGAAATGGGGTGGTGGGAGGTTCAGACATTGAGGAAGAGGAGAAAAAAGAAGAGGAGGGTAGAACGACATTGTTTAATTAGGTGTAAATATAGTAAAACGACATCATTTAATCGTGTCACGTCATTTTTTCGGTAATGAAAAAGGACGGAGGGGCTAATTTGAGTCACGTCTTAAAGTTTTAGGATACTGATGGATCTAGTTGAACTTGAGAAGGGGGGGTTGAATCAAGTTGGCTTAAAACTTAAAGTTTCAAACTCTGTTTCAGCTGTTGCTCGAGTTGCAGGAGATTTTTTCATTTTATCTCGTGCAGAATAAGTAAAGAGTAGGGATTAGAAGATGAAGGCCAGCATGTATCTTGGTTTGGATTCAACGTGCAATGAATCCTATGTCCAGTCTCCACCACAAACCATGGTGAAATTTTCACTAGAATTCTCAGATTACATACACCAATACTATTGAATTACTCCCTAATTCAACTAGTATCTACCCCTAAGCTTTCTACACCAAAGCTTAGCTTCCCATAGTGCTGACCCAACTAAGGAGGGGAATCAAAACAGATTCAGACTCACCAAGTGCTCACCCAACTTGGCAAAGGGGAACTAATCCTAGTTCAACAACTCAATACATCAGAAATCAGTGCGTATTCTGCATCACTCATGCCTTTTTTCTCTTGGCTTTTCAACTTCTCAATATTAGCCTTTTCAAAACAGAAAATGACACAAGACATGCATAATACAAAGATCAGAAATTAAGCTTGAGTAGAAGAAAAAAATTCTAGCTCTGTGTTAGAGATGGTGCTCTGAGTGTGTGCTCTTTTTTTCTTGCTTTGAAATGATAGAATGAAACTTCTTATATATCTTCAGCTTGCCTTCAATTTTGCCTCTTCCATTTCCTTGTACCAGCTGCTTGTTGGAACTGTCACTGCTGGCATGCAGTCCTTTCTTCATCATGCTCCACTACCTCTGCTATCCGAGGAGCTCGACCACTACCTCTGTTGTCCTTTGTTTTTCTTTCTTCCTTAGCAAGCTCTCCTTTTTCATTTTGCTCCATTTTCCCGCTGCTACTGCTCTTTGCTCGTTTGTGTTTTGCTCAACCACGATCCAGAGTGGTGCTCTGCTGATGTCCTTGAGTTAGTGGGTGTCCTAGTGTCATTTCTTGCTTTTACAGAGCCACACCTGTCTTTGCTTTTGTCCAGCTATCCTCATTTGCTTTTAGCAAATACATAACCATTTATTTTGCTGAACGGTGCTATGAGGAGCATTGGCTCTTTTACATGGCTGAAGCATAAGCTAGTCTTGGACTTATTTAATTTCTTGAATAACCAAGTGGATAGACCAGTTTCATTGTTTGACAGTGAGAAGAGTTATGAGCCTGCCACAATAAAACACACATTAAATAATATTGGGCTTTCAACCCAAATGAATATTTGTCATCATTTATATACCCAAAATCAACTTAAACTTAACCAATACAATTTGGGCCAATTGAAAATTAGAAGACTAAATTGAGTCGAAAATTAAATTTTAGAGACTAATTTGAATATTAACTCTATAAGCTAATAATGTCATGGTTTTAATTATTATTTTTGCCCATTCACTTTTGCATCAAAGGGCAACAACGATATTCCTCAAAATTATTGACTAAGGGAGGAGACGAAGTGACTCCATTTTCTCACTAAGTGCTGCAAACAGGGTTTAGCAATGTGCATGGATTGGCTACAACCTACTTAATTGTAACAATATCATGAAAGATTTTGGACAAATACATTGACACAATACAAAATGAGAACTTGAATTTCTTCTCCAATCATATTTACCAGTAATTTCAGTCTATAACAATCAAGTGTAATAATACTTGCCATATACGTAAGCTATTTTCTAATTACCATTGTTATATATATGCTTTGAAATAAATAAGAAAATGATTATCTTAGAGCAATCGGCCACTCATCACACTAACTTAAAGTAAATGATTATCTTTACATTTAAAATGCAAAAAACACTGAATTTAAGAAAAATGAAAGGACCTTAGGAGTTAGGACCCTTTCATTTCGCCACGTAATTGTAAATAAAATTAACATTTAATTAAATAACCAATATACTCCAAGACCAATAAGAAATAGACAACAAAAAATTCACATGATATCGTTGGTCTCACCAAATTTAGAAAGCGTTTAATCTGCAAGAAGCTTTTTGGAGTCGTGACTATACCCTTTATGTCTTCCTCGATCATATCTAACAATCAACCAAATTTTTTTTATTATTGACCACGGTAATAAATTAGCTCAAAGGAATGAGGGGCTGTGCTGTGTACATTAGTTAAACGACATACAACAACAAATTAAACGACAACAACTTGTTTTAATTCTAATCTAAATGAAAAGTCTACTAATTATATATTTTTTTTAATCAAAAACTCAACACAATAAGGTGGAGCATGTTAGAATATAATTAGGATCAATTATGATCAATTAAAATTATTTAGTATATCTGAATATTTATTATAGGAGATTATGTCTTTATTATTACGATTCTGTTAGTACCTATAAATACCCTTTATATTGTATCATTCGACACAAATTGAATAGACAACTTGATTACATTCAATAATACACAAATCCTTTCTCCAGTTTAGTCTCTTATTTCTAACAGAGCAGTTAGAAAATACAAAATTATTAGGTAACAAAACAGAACATTAAACTGTAGTCATCTCCAGCATTACCATCAACAACTAGAAAGATCAAAATCAGTCCACTCTTTATAACTCTTAATCGACTTGTTGATAACTTCCGCAACACCTGCTTCTTGATTTCTGAATATCCTATTATTCATTTCCAGCCAAATATTTCAGATAATAACACAAAAATCAATCAACCACCTATTGTGTTCATCCTTTTTAGTAGGAGTCTCTGTCTAACTCTCGAAGTGTTATTTAATTGTTCATGAAACAGGCATAATTTTTTATAAGCAAACAATCAAACACACCACATCTGTCAAATAAACTCATAATCCAAAAATAAATAGTAATCATTCTCAAAATTTTTTTTACACAACACACAATCAGTATCATTATTTTGACCAACAATGCCTAGTCTACTAATTATATTAAACAAAATGGTCACATTATTGATGAATGACAAAATTTCATCAATTCCTAGTGTAATGCTTTCCCACAACAAATTAAAGGATAAAGGAAACAAAAAAGCTAATGAGATTGTTTGCCAACATCTGTCACACACATCTAATCTTAAGAAGAAAGAGAGGCACAACACAACACAGCCCCTCATTCCTCTTAGCTAATTGATTACCATAGTCAATAATAATAAAAGAATTTGGTTGATTGTTAGATATGAGGGAGACATAAAGGGCAAGTCTCAAACCCTAAAAGCTTCTTACAGATTAAACGCTTTCTAAATTTGGTGAGACCAATGATATCATACGGACTTCTTGTTGTCCATTTCTTATTGGTCTTGGAGTATAATGCTTATTTAATTAAATCCTTATTAATTATATTTACATAATATGTGCCCAAATTAAAGGGTCCTAACTCCTAAAGTCCTTTCATTTTTCTTCATAATGGGAGAGAATATTGGCACATGCTTATTCATATGTACCTATAGTTTTGGTTCTAGATCAAAGCAACATCGGTGTCAGTGTAGTCTAGTGCGTTTTAGTTCACTATTTTGTCGTTTTTTTATATGCTTCTGTGGAGTGCGGAACATCTATTATTGCACGGATCAATTCACTAAAACCATCAAAATTATTTTTAGCTTTTAATAATTAACCATTCTTACCCACCAATAGGTTAAAATTAAAATTAAATACCCATCTCTGAAACTTTTAGATTTTGTGGAAAAAGTTTTCTAGCACGAGTGTAATGCTAAAGAGGAAAAGAAATAGGTATAAACTTATTTTTTGTATATATATATATATATATATAGCACGAGTGTAATGCTAAAGAGGAAAAGAAATAGGTATAAACTTATTTTTTGTATATATATATATTTGTGGGAATTAATTGAGTAAAGTACTTATAACAAGAAAAATGTTTCAAAATTTTGATCCCATATATTTGAAACAATTATGCTAAGTGTACATTATAATTACTCATTAAAATCAGTCATTAGTATAAAATACATGTTAAAATATAAATACATATTAAAAATAAATTAATTCATACACATTTATATATAAATATATTGGTGACTTGTTTTAGTTACTGATTTTTGTGTAGGAATAGTAGTTTTGTATTTTAAAGTCTTTTCTCTATTCACTAAAAATTTAATATAGAATGAGTTTAATTAGGGAGTTAAAGCTTTTTTCAACTAATTTATATGTATATAAGTTATTTAAAAATTATTTTTTATTTTAAATCTTATTTAAACACTAAATTTTAAATTATATATTCTAAACTTTTCAAAAAATGAGAGTTTCAAGAATAATTTAAGAATAAAAAGTTAGTTAGCTAGTGTTAACTAATTAAAAATTAACTAGTTTTCAATACTTATTATTATTATTATTATTATTATTATTATTATTATTATTATTATTATTATTATTATTATTATTATTATTCAATTGCTCCCTACAGTTTCGCAAAATTTTTAATTAGGTCCCTGCACTTTTTTTCTTTTTAATTGAATCCTTGTACCAATTTTTTTAATTGAGTCCCTACACTATTTTTTCCTTTTATTTGGGTCCCTGCACCAAATTTTTTTTTAGTTGGGTCCCTATAAAATTAAAGCAATTACTACTAAGAAGGATCTAATTGAAAAAAAAATTAGTGTAAGAACCTAATTAAAAAGAAAAAAAGTATAAGGATCTAATTAAAAATTTCACAAAACCAACAAATAATTAAATCTTATTATTATTATTATTATTATTATTATTATTATTATTATTATTATTATTATTTAGTCAAAAGCTAGTTTTTTTTAATTTTTAGAGCCTAAGGCCTAGTCAGCTGGAATCAATATATGTGTATTCATTCCGTCTATCTATAATTCTATATTATATTTTGATTTTATTAACCCTACTAGCTATGGCATGCATGTGAAAAGTTTCCTTTTGGCAACCATCAAGTGATGGTAACAAACAAAATTAAAACAAATTAATCTTTGGAAATTTACTATTATCGTCTATTATTTAGGGCTAAGTCACATAATAATCAATTTTAATTTAAATATTCACCGCATGCAAACAATTAAGTACTGGCAGCAAATTAAAGCAGTGAAACTGGAAAGGCAATATATATAGGAGGTACAACACATACATATAGAGACAATCCACGAAAATAAATAAATAAATATTTTGAAGGGTTTTAGTACCTTTTTAAGTATGCCAATGATTACGTGACTTAGTTGAATTAAAATGATATAATTATCATCAAATTATCATTTATATACCTTAAAAGGATACCTAAACCCCATCAATAAAACACTATATAATCTATCTACATATCTACATATATATATTTAAGTAATGCTACATTATCAACAAAATTTATTATTTTTAATTAATGGTTTTATTTTAAATATTAAGTACTAAATTTTAAACTTTAAATTTTAATCGTAAAAAAATAAAATATTGACTAATATATATTGATAAAAAAAAAGTATTGTTTCCTTAATATTTCTCATTATAATATACAACAAGAAATAATCGGATTGGAACACGATTGTATATATTGATATGGCCAATAGAATTTCATTCAGAACCTTATCGGTTTAAACCTTAGAATAGTTAATTAGGTTTTCATATGAATGCATTCGATTTTCTTAGAATAGTTATAATAAGAATGAAGATATTTTATACCTTAAAACAATACGCATCATTTTAACCTATGGTATGAGATATCACATGATGCACACACATGTATAATAAGAAGTGTTTGAAAAGATAATATTGTTAGAGATATAATCTTCATGTATTTTTTTTTATTAGTTTAAATTTTTTTAAAAAAAGTATTTTATATATAATATTCGAGTTTTTTTAATTGTCCGATAGATCTACAATTCGATCCTAAAAGAAAAAGATAAATTACAAGAGTTGGTGGGTGACAAGATTAGTTGGATGCCAAAAACGAAGCGAATGTGATAAAAAAAGATTTTACAAGTCAACCCCAGATGAAGATACCTATGTGGTTTAAATAGAATAATTGACAAATTAAATTTTTCAAACAAGTAATTAAGGACGGTGGAGCGGGAATTAAAGGCCTTCACGAGATCATTACAAACAGTCTGTCCCAAACTCTGTGTTAAGGATTAAAAGATTCTAAATCTATTACATTTAGAGTAATCATACATGCTCTCCTCAAAATTTGTTTTATTTTTCTCTCATTTTTAATATTAAAAAAATATTTAAATATAAAAAATAACTCATCAATCTTTTTGTTTCACTTTTTGTAAACAAAATTACTATATCTAAAGTTAGGAGTGAGACTTGAACCCAAAACTTCTAAGTAAAGAGAAGAAATTATATCGTTTGAGTTATATAGTTCATTAGTGAGTAAAAATTCTTCTTATATCTAAAAAGATATAATATAAATATAAAAAAAAAATTTACTTTGATTCTTTAAACTGGATTTGGATCTTCTAAATTTTGAATTCTCATTTTAGAATGTAAAATATGATCTCTCACCATTTATTTCATAAGTGGGACCAAAAGTAAATATGAAAGAGAAACTATTTAAAAATAAATGGTCATACTTTATCCTCTAAAGTAAAATTCAAAATTTAGAGAATCTAAATCCCTTTAAACTATGTAATGCTAGTTTTTTAGTTTTTATTAATTATGTTACATTTACATAAAAAATAAGTATTAAATTTGTTATACGTATAAAATATATATTAAAATATAAAATATATTTTTAAAAATAAATTAAATAATATATATATTTATTTACAAATACGATTGATTTAGTAGTTATTTTTTTTATATATGTAACATTTTCTTACTCCTTATTCTTTACACCTCTTGAAGTTCGTGTGACTTAATCATTAAAGTAACTTATTTCATGTGGAATAAGTCGTTGTCAACAGAAAATTTCCGTTCATTCAATTCCAAAGATTATTAACTCTCACTTGAACCAAATTAGAACGCTATATTATATAACATATGAATTTTTTTTTATTAAAAAAAAAAGGCAACATGATTACATGGAGATGATGATTTAAGAAGATAAATTATTGCTCACAAGGCTTTTTCCGAAATTGGAAGAATGATTACGAAATGCATGGTCAACTTTTCTCTGCCTTACGTACACCAAGTTGCATCTCTAATCTTACTAGCCGGGCCGGCAAGGGCAATTCCATGCCTCCCCTAATCATAAATTGGTGAAAATTCAGGTGCAGTCGATTTTATGTAAAGTTGATAGCTGAGAGGTGTTAGATAATTTGGCCGATTTGACTAAATTTTTATCTAACGTCTCTCAACTATCAACTTTACGTATAGTCGATTGCACCTGAGTTTTCACCTCACAAATTAAGCATAACATCAAATCAAATGCCAAGGAATTTTCATTTATTGAATTCTAGGTTATCCTTATTAGCGGCTTGGTGGTGTCATTAGTCATTGAAATCATGGTCATTAGCCGATTCGGTGGTACTTGCTAGAGTCATTCAAAGTTTTTTTTGGTCTTATTATTATTAGTTATAATGAAATTTCGCATCACGGGGGGACAATCAAATTAATGAGACGAATATAATTGTTCATTTCAATCGGATCAAGGAAAAGGTATATTGTGTTTTATTTATTTAGGTTTAATTAATTGTCTAGGACATACATGGGTTGAAATCTTTAAGTAAAGTATTAGAAATTTCATAGTGAAGAGATTTTAAAAAAAAAATATTGTAATTAAGATGTTAAAAATCTGTAATACTATTTTTAATTATATTATTGAAAAGCTTAATGAGTGACTTGATAGATAAATCCTATTTATAATTTAACATTCTCATCTTCAAAATAAAATTATTATTGTTTCTCATGCATTTTATCTATTGGAATTGACCTATACCTAATTGGACTAATAATCAATAAGACCCAATAAAGCTAATATTAGGTGTTGGACAATTAGATAATAACCGGACGGCCCATAGAATTGAAGTAACACACGTAGGTTTGTTTTAAGGTACTAGAATATAGATTAAGACTCAGTATTATATTTATTAGTGTAATATTAATATTAAAATTTTAGTGTTTCAGTATTTTCAAAAAATGAGAATACAGGAAATTAAAGTTTTTAAAAATAAAAACTAAAACTTAAATAACATTTTATACCTAAAATATTCTTATTTCAATTAATTAATTTTAATTTTATTCTTTGTTCAAATTAAATTAGAATTTTATTTTTATTTCGGTCTTTGTCTCCTATTTTATACCAAACACAATACTGAAACTTATTTCCGTCTTTTTGTCTCTCAATTTTCTGTTTTTATTAATCTCAATCTCTCGATTTTTATCTCTCTTCCAAAAACTATCTAAATTATATACTCTTTATATATATACTCTCTAATTTTTAGACCATAGGATGATTATGATATCACTTGCTTTGATTAATGATGTCATTTAATTTTTACAATAATTCAAATTGTTAAGTAGTTTCACATTTTTCATGGACCCATCACCTATTGTTCTCTTCAACAATTCAACCTGTATTTTAATTTTCTTATTGCAACTCAAAAAGTTATCCAATAATAACTTGGAAGATAAACTCCCAAGAATTCCTCTATGGATAAAAGAGGCAAAAAAACATAATAATCTTGATATAGGACCACCGATTGTGTAATGTCTGTGTTGTGGTTGTGGGTATATATATATATGGTTTTACTATCATTATGTTATACTTTTATGCATAGGAGGGGGACCATATAGTAATAAAGTAGTAATGCACACCCACGAGTAGCCAAGTTTCCCTTCATCTCTAGGTATACATATACGAGAAATTATTATTACATGTTTATAAAATATTCAGAAAAATTATGCATAATAAGTATAATACATCAACACTTACTATTTAATTTTATGTATTTTTATATAATTGTTTAAATTTTTAGATTAATAGATTCATAATATAGTATGTATGACGTTAAGATTAATTTTTTTTATTTAAAATATCACTCGTTGTTTAATTAAATAATGAAATTTAGTTAAATATTTAATTAATTTTTGTATATATAAATATATATAGCAATATCATATGACTAATAAAATTGATTATTTTTTGTTATATTTAGCTAATATTTATTTTTTTTAACAATAAAGTTCAATATAGTAAGTAGAGTAAAAGAAAACAGAATAAATAAAAAAATAGGACTAACAAAAGTCCATCACATTATTATTTTTAAAATTGTTATCGACCATAAAAAAAATTTACACTATTTCACTTCTTATAACTCACAAAAAATTTATTAATAATTACCGCAACAATTCATTCTTCTTTCTAAAATATTCCTCTGTCTCTTTCCATTTAAATATTCTAAATGACCGTAAAAAATTCTATGAATTATTTTTTTCACTTTTCCTTTTTATTAGATATTCTTATCCAATTTTTAAAATGTTGTTTAATATGCTTAAAATAGATAATAATTTACCTATCTCGAGTAACTAAATGTACCATATTTGTTAAATAAATTTACAGTCTAAAAATAAGTGATGAATATATTTAACATCTTTTTTATATAAGACACATATATTATCCTTTTGATCAATAAATCCAAATCTATTCAATCTCTTCTTAGTATTTATCCTGTCAATCAAAACAAATCAAACAAATAGCTAAATTTTTGGAGGAATCAAACCTCTCTAAATAGTTCTTGTAAAGTTGTAACTTGTTATATCATTTAAAAGATTTTTTGCCTGTAAAACCAGTACAAAGGAGTTGAGTTAGTAAAAAATATACTTACTTTATCATACTTGTATACAATTATATCCTCTTTGTCTATTATTAATTTAACTAGTCTTAAGATATCATAAAACTAATTCGTTGGTTCCAACTTTCATTGATATAACTTTTTTTGGTCTATTGGAAGTTCTATATCCATTCTAACTCATTCTAAAATCTACAATTTCGTATGAAAGATCATTTTTAGTTTGACAAATTGAAAAAAACTTTTAAATATTTTCTTTCAACAAATCACATTGCAGCCAATTATTTTTTCATAATCGAATTTTTTTCCATCTTTTATTTACCTCCATAGACAAGTCATTAATCATTTTGTAATTAACAAATATTTTTTCATAAACTTTCTTTGCAGATAGTATCTAATTAGATAATATCACATTAAACTTTAAATTATTACAAGAGCATACATTTTTCTTTTATAATGGACAATTCTCTTTTGAAAAATACCATCACTATTTAAATAAAAACGCTCTATTTCGAATCACTGTATCTCCAATTTTCAATTTATCTAATTTTTTCGGAGCTTATACTATTTCTTATTTTTTACCATCTTTTTATTCCATAAAAATCTTTTATACAATACAGTTAACTTTTCTACAATTATTTTGGTATCTTATACAAGTTAAGATAGTATACCAGCAAGTTATTGAACGCTTTAAATTTTAAAGTCTTAAATCATAATTTTAATAGTATAAAAATTTGGATAAAAATATTAAAATGTGTAGAATTCACCGTGAATTAAGTGTTATTATTTTGTTCTTAAAAAATTAATTTTTAATAAAATAATTTGTTTAGAAAAATTATTTTTGTCTTTACAAATAATTTTAGTTTAACAAAATATACTAAATATAAAAAGACACTAAAAAAATATAAAAATTAGATTTAAATATGACTTTTTATAGTCAGTTCAGAAAAATAAATTGTTTCTATCTACTAAATTTAGTAATTTTATATTAAATAAAATGTTTTGACAATTTTTTAAGTGAATGCAAAAAGTAAAAGGAACTGAAAAAAAAATTAAAATCAAATTTTCTCAGTTTTTTGTATTTATTGTTTGAATAATTTTTTAATTGTTCTATAAAAAAAATCAGAAAAAATTATGAGTCATTTATTGCTTATAAAAGATTACTTTTTATCAAATTGAATTTATCTTCGGAAGACCAAAATATAATTTCTTTCTTTAGAGAGTTATTTTATGAAAAAATTAAACTTTTTAAGGGTTAAAAATAGTCTACTCCCTCTCAATCTATTTCTCTCTATATATAAGATAGCATAAACCCAAGCTCATACACCATCAACACTAACCTCTTTTCGTCTTCATTCATTTTGAAACCTTGCAGAGACACAACATATCTATATATATATATATAGAGAGAGAGAGAGATGGAGAGACAAGGAACAGAAGATATGAAGAAGAAGCAATCAAAATTCAAGAGGATTTGTGTGTTTTGTGGTAGCAGCCCTGGTAACAAAGCTAGTTACAAGGATGCTGCCATTGAACTTGGAAGAGAATTGGTAATAATCATAATAATAAAATGCATCTTCCATTTCTAATCCTTTTTCTCTTTTAAGGAGTTTAATTCTGCTGTTTCTCTGGAACACTACTTGTCTTTACTTTGATTTAATCTTTGTCCTGTTTTAATTTGTTTTCTAATGTTTGTTTTGATTTGATCCTCCAAGTTTATTTCTTTTTACTGTTGTGCTTGCTAGGATTAAGTGATTTGATATCTTTGACTAAATTATTATTTAACCGTTTTTAATTATTAACTTCATATGAAATTAACTGCAGTTGAGTTTTTACCGTAGTCAATTTGGATCCTCTGTTTTGGGGTTCTCTCTGTTCCTTGATGCATTATGTCCCATCATTTCTAGTTTAGTTTCTAATTCTCATGAACACATACATACAGAGCATTAATTAGTTCTGTAATATTTGGTTTGTTAATGAATTAATAGGTGTCAAGAAATATTGATCTGGTTTATGGAGGAGGCAGCATTGGTTTGATGGGATTGATTTCTCAGGCTGTTTATGATGGTGGTCGCCATGTAATTGGGTGAGAGAGCATCATCATGATTATTATTCATTCCCATTGGTGCTAGCTAAGCTAATTTAATATGTGATATGATCATATGATATGATGATATGATATATGATATGACATTTCTCTCTCTATATATAATTGTTCATCTCAGTAACTTGTTTTTTCTCTGCAGAGTTATTCCCAAGACACTTATGCCAAGAGAGGTAATGTTAAGGACTGTTATGGAAGCATATTCATCATTGCAAACACACAGAATTATCTTACATTAATTTTATCTAAGTTCCAATGTCTTGGACTTAATAGTACTATATTAGTAGCCTAATATCTAAGGAATATTTTAAGCATTTCAGATATCCTAATTTTGATCATTGTTCTCAATCAATAAATCACCAAAAATGTACTTAAAATATTTTAATATTGATAAAATATTTTTAAATTTTATTATCAATAAAAATACAAACAACAATAAAATAACAAAGTCTTGTCCTATTAGATAGGATTGGTTACATAATCAAACGATACTATTGAGTGTTGTTATGTATCATATCTACAGAGAGACCATTTACATGTAAATCTCATTTGACCACTTCATGGATAGTCTTCTTAGATCTTCTTCTGTCTTTCATCCCTTGTCCATTTTCCATTTCATCTACCTTCCTGACTGTGTATTCTGTCGATCTTCTTCTCATATATCCAAATATATTTAAATAATTTAAAAACGTATCAAAATATTCAATCGTGATTAGACCCTATTTCATTAAAAATAAAATATAAATTTATTTGTTAATGTCATAGTCTCACTTACTACATAAAAAATTCTATTTGTCACCTCTTTTTTTTTCTAACGTAAAACGTTTTAGTTCACGAATGTGCATGTTTATCGTGTTTTTAAATAATTTGTAAGTGTTTTTTTTTATAATAAAATTGAAGACTATTTTTGTCAATAACAAAATAATTTGAGTATATTTTTTATAATTTATCCTAAAATATATATACCCTTAAGATTAATAACTAAAATTATTGAAATATTCACAATTTTAAAATACTTTGAAAATTTTTCAACATTTAAAGTGAATTGCAGCCATACTTTTGTTATCCCAATTTTATCCGAGTCATAACACATTTGTCCTTTTTTTTATTCATGTACGGTTCATATAAAGTTAGGAGTATTTTGTTTCATCACATTGTATTCATGTGTATTGTATTTTGCTCACAATTTGGTGCTGTCTTCAAACTTATCCATCAATACACCTGGCAATCTGGGGTCTTTCCCTTCTGCACCATTTTTGTCCTTCCCTCAAATTCCATATATCTCTTTACATTCTTATATCCCATCATTTCTTCTTTTATATACATATATTCACTCCCACAAATTAACCCCAAAAAAAAGGGATTATTACATCAAACACTTATTATTATGCTAAATTTTATAAGCAAGCAAGAGTGTATACTGATAGAATATTGGATTAGTTGGACTAAACTATTTAAAGTAAATAATTCCTTAGATAATTTATACCATTTTTTATGATATTATTTTATGAGTTTAATAATTTTAATGTACCAACAGAATTACACAATCGTATAATTATAATTATTTTTTTAGATAATTATTCATACAACTAATAAAAAATAATTATTTTTATTAATATAATATTATGTGATTAGATTTAGATATACATATAAAACAGTTTTATATTAAAAATGATATTAAAATTAAAGAATAAATTACTATTTATACCCATGAAAGATACAGATGCTGATAAATGTATCTATATAAGAATAAAACGACAATTATAACCACAAAAGATAGCTTATGTGTGCCAAAAGTACCCTAACAGACCAATTACGTAACCAACGTCTGGGTACTTTTAGCACACAAAGACCATCTTCTGTGATTACAATTGTCGTTTTATTCTTATATGAGTACATTTGTACGAATACAAATGATAATTTATTCAAAAATTAAATTATTATTTACTTCATTGCATTGGTTATAAATATTATGGACCGTAAATTAATGTAAGGAAGACATGGTTCTCCCAAGGAGTAAGAAGCGGTAAAATGATTACAAATTGAGCCCACAATGCTGCAACAATCATCATTGCATTTATTTAACACCTCTACTATTCCCCTACCTAATGCTACTACTACTACTACTACTACTCCATTGACCATGCATTACATGCTCAAAATCTGTTGATATATATATTATTTTTTCTAATTTGGATTATTATTGATTTGGGGTGCAGCTTACTGGAGAAACAGTGGGGGAAGTGAAGGCAGTTGCAGACATGCATCAAAGGAAAGCAGAGATGGCTAAGCATTCTGATGCCTTTATTGCATTACCTGGTTCGTACAAGTTATATTAACCTCATGCTTCCACCAATCTTCATTTCTTCTCTAACATACTTTTCTATTTAGTCAAATTCAATTCCATGAAAATGATTAACATTCTTTTAAAATAGTTTAATTTCCATATAGAAAGAGTATAAAAAGAGGTCAAATATATTTTTTATCTTTAAAATTTGTTAAAAATTTTAAAAATATTTTTAAATTTATTTTATCTTAAAATTTTTTTATTTGTATTAAATATTAATTTTTTAAAAAATTTAAGATTAATTCAACAACAATTTCACAAGAATAATCTTCAATATAAATAAATCAAGCCTAGTTGTCATGCATTATTACTGAATTGGTTTTAAATTTTCTAAATATTTAACTGTTAGGAAAATATTTAATGCAAATCGAAAACTTCAAAAATATAACTAAAGTAAAATAAAATTTAGGAATATTTTTAAAATTGTTGACAAACTTTATATTTATAGATTATTTTTAAGTATTATATTTAAAAATTAGTTATTTTGATTGATATAATAAATAATTAGTTGTTTATAAAAATTTGAGTACGATAATTTTGAGAATCCGACCAAATCAAGTAGTTTAACTGAGTTAACCAAAAATCGAACATCAAATTAGTCCAATTAAGATAAAAAAAAAAAAGTTGTCAACAAATTGGTTAAAAAATTAAAAAAAATCGTTCAAATAATCTATTAATCGCACTAGTATGATTTTTTAGCAAAATAATAAAATACAAAAAAATTATTAAAAAATATTTTTATACGTAAATATATTATTTTATTGTATCCAGTTTAACTCTAATTAAAATTTAATTGAACTTTTAAATTTTAAACTTTTAACTCTATTGAATCAATTGCCGCCAGTTCCATTTTCATAAATTCGAACTTCGCTTTATACGTTGATAATATATGGAAATTCTTAAAAAATTAAAATAAAAATGAGGGGACTTGATCATTTGACTATGAAAATGCGATTTTCGTTAATTTTTCAATATTATATATTAAGAAAAAGTTTAGAGGGCCAATATTTTTATTAAAATTTAGTCCGCACTTAATCAGTAAAAAAAAAGTGAGTAATTTATTACGATTAGATAAAATCTTACACGATTAATTAAAAACACCAATAATTATCAATTAATGACTACAAATAATAAAATTTATTGCCACTAACACCCCTCTTATATTAATTAACATGGACCATTACAAGATGAGATAACACATGCTAATATACGAAACAACAAACAATATAAACATCAAAAGATGCCATCATCTTTAAAAGAGTTTAGTGATGTTGCTTTCTTTTCTTATTATAATTGGGTAGAGTTGCTTTAAAAGGTTAAAAGAGCACAACTATACATTAAGAACATTTTCTATAGCCCTAAACCCTAGCTAGTAGCTACGTCCATTTATGGCTATGAATAATAGTGTTTTGTATAACATTACTGTTTCCTCAAAGTGATACACGCCACAAGTTTTTTTCACATGTGACGTTTCAGTTTGCAAATCATTTAGCTGTGCTATTAGAAACTTAATAAGTGTCTGAAAATAATTAAATTGATAATATAATAATAATACAATTTCTTCCACGGGTGGAGTCTAGACATGTCTGGGACAAAACCACGTACGTTGTCTCTTAATAGAATTTTGAACTTACGTGATGCACCTTATCAATTTCTATATTACTACATGACAAAAATTCTGAGATGAGGTCAAATTTTATAAAGCAAGTACCAAACTAAATTCTTAATAATATATGTAATGTAAGGAATCTTGAGTTACTTAAACGTCATGTGTCGGATTTGAACCTAAGGAACGACATATATGTATAGATTTTATGACTAATTTTTCTCATCAAAAGGTGAACTCCAACGAAATTAAAAATTGATTGTTAGCTAGTTATGAAGTTTAATCCTTACCACATCCCTGTCGGTCTCGTTGATATATCTCTGTCCTTTTTTTTCCTTTTTTGATGTGTGTGGTTTTAATGTTTTATATCCAAATCTAATAGAGCAGTCACAAAATAATATCGTATAATTAGAATATCATATATAAACACGAGTTCAATTTACATCCAATTGGGCAAGTTTTTTTTTTTTTTAATTCTTTTTTGTTTATCTAGTAAAGCGGGGATCAATGAGAATTTTTTTTTTTTTTTTTTTTTTTTTTTTGGTTCGGTTTGGCACATGATTCACTAAAAACCTAGTTGGTAGCTTACCCCCAATAGGCCCAAAGAAACAAGTGGCCCATGATCTGTCCCCCTCTAACAGGATCCAAAGTCCAAACCCACTTTTTTATGTTTTTCTTTTTTCTTTTAAACTGAAACTAGAAAGGGATTAGTGAGTGGTCAGTTCACTCGTCTTTAAGATAGCGTTTGGTGGAGAGACAGAAACAGAAAGACTGAGACTGAGAGACAGATATTTAAATAAATCTCAGTATTCTGTTTGGTGTAAAATGGGAAACAGAAATTGAAACAAGAATGAAACTCTAATTTAATTTGCACAAATGGTAAAATTGGAATTAATTAATTGAAATGAAGGTATTTTAGGTATAAAATGTTATTAAAGTTTCAGTCTCAATTTTTAAAAATTTTAGTCTCCTGTGTCTCTATTTTTTGGAGGTACTGAAATATTGAAATTTTTGAGATAGAGACATAAATTTTAGTATCAGTTTCTGAACTAACAAACATAATACTGTGTCTCAGTCTTTGTCTCAATACCTCAAAACAAACGCTATAAATAAATATTGGAGATTTCGAATCATACTTTGTGCATGCAGTAATTTCATTGGCCAATAGCAGACTCTTAAATAGAGTTTAAATTCACGACGAATTAGTCATTGACTTGTGAGGTAGAAGGATACCGTGAATAATAAAAAAAATTCCACTTGTCATTGTTGTCCCTTTTTTATGTTTTTTAATAATGATGTTATGTAATTATGTTATGTATGTCATGTTATGTTATGTGCATGAAGGTGGCTATGGCACACTTGAGGAGCTTCTTGAGGTCATAACCTGGGCTCAACTTGGCATCCATGATAAACCGGTAAACATTCTATCAAAATTCATGCGTTTATAAACAACTATACATATATATTTTTTTTACTTAAAAGTATTCCATGTTAATTAATTATGCATAGAAATTGAGTGAAATGATAATGATGGAAATGTTTTGTGTTTGGAAGGTGGGGTTGCTGAATGTTGATGGATACTACAATTCATTCTTATCATTCATTGACAAAGCTGTGGAGGAAGGGTTCATCAGCCCCAAAGCTCGCCATATAATTGTGTCTGCCCCAACACCAAAAGACCTTGTCAAAAACATGGAGGTACTTAATTAAATAATTACAAACTCCTAATTAATAATTATACTGTTAATAATGACATTTGGTGTTACATTCTTATAGGAATATTTCCCACAACATGAAAGAGTTGCCTCTAAGCTAAGCTGGGAAAGTGGGATCTGAAGAGGATGGAAAATTGGTGTAGAGGGCAGTTTAGTCACATAGTTATAATATTAAAAAAAAAAAAAGACTATATATTATTATGGTAGATGACCAGAGTTTCCTGAAAGCCAGAGGATTCTTTGTGCTCTTATATAATATAGTATTTTGTTTAGTGTAAAAGTACAGGGTTAATTGACCTAATTCTAACTATTAAGGTTAATTAACCAGTACTAGTACTACTCTCTGTTCAATTGTGAAGAAAGTTGGGTATTTTTCAGACCCCAATCAATGTTTTTATTACAAAAATAGAGGCATTGAGCAGATAGAGCTCAGAGAATTTGTGTAGAAATTAGCTTTGTAATATCTCTGTTTTCTTTTTCTCCTATTTCTTCAATTTTTTAGTTTCAATAGATCATAGCTATTGTTGGATTACAAGTAAAACTTACACATAATATTCAAGCCAAATTGGAGTTAATTCAGAAGATAATAAGGAAGAATTATAATTAACATTGTTGATCTTGTGGGTAAATCGGACAAAGCCCAAACATTATACAACATCTAAGAAGAAACTAAATGGGCTTAACAAATCAAGGAAAAAAAAGACAATTCAATACTCCAAAAAAAAGAGAGACATGGTTGATTGATAAGAATTTAAATCTAATTCTGACAAAAAAAAAAGAATTTAAATCTAATGTAAGTAAAGAAAAAAAAAACAAAGAAAACCTAATGCCAACAATCAATTATCACCACTCAGACCAAAAACAAAAAGAATGTCAACATCACTACCTAATTCTTAAGTACCTAATAAACAGCACTTATTGTCAACATCAAACTCAAGTCTCAATAAATAATAAGCCTAAATGGGGAGTTTAGACATCTCCAGTAGAAAATTCATCTCAATCTCTATTTATGGTTCACTTGTTACAAAAAGTAACTCCACATTAGCTTTTACGTCATAAACAGTAAATAAAAACTTAAAGTATCTCTTTTTTCCATTAGAAGGAATTAACTTTAGTTTCTATTGTGGTCCCACTTAATTAATTAATTAAAATACATATAATTAATTTTTTTCAATAATATTATTTAAATTTATAAATTTAAAAATAATTCACTATTAAAAGATATTAATATTAAATAAATTCATATATAACAATAATACACAATATATAATTCGAAATTACACTAATTTATAATTTTGTATTTACAACTGCTAATTTTAATAATATCGTTAGCATTTTAAATTTTAAAAATAAAAATAACCAACTCAACTAAAAATTATTTTGTAAAGTGTAAAAATTAAATTTATTTTTTAATATAAGTAAATTTAATTAATTATAATTTAATATAATAATATAAATAATATTCAATATTAATTATGATATAAATAATTAATATAAATCATTAATTAAATAAAAATTTAATTATTTAATCTAATTAATTATGATTTAATTATTTAAATAATTAATATAAATTATTAATTAAATAAAAATATAATTATTTAATATAATTATTTAATTATTTCAAATTTTATATTATTATTTTTTTTATAATAACTTGCTAAGTGGCAAGTTATTATTGGTTGATTTGAGTCCCTGCTTAGAGAGACTCCCTCACCTTGAGACCCGTGGAGGAACTCATTCCTTATCCCCTCCAATGGTGCCTTTCTGCTTTTGTCATAAATAGAACTTCAAGATCCGCCCATTGGAGTTGCACTTAAATTAATGATGAATTCACTTATTTACTTAAATAGACATCAAAATTTAAATTTTATTTTATATATACAGTAATTTATTAATTAATTTTTGATTCATGAATAACCAAAATAAAAAGGTATACCGTTAATATTAAAAGAAAGGTATAAGCGCTATTTCATAAGAGGAGTATTAGAGATTAGTAAATTTTGTAATTTATAACTATTAATTAGTTATTATTAATATTTTTAATAATGTAAGATTATATTTAATAGTGTTGAATTACTCATTTTTTTATTGATTAAATATTGGCCAAATTTTAATAAAAATGTTGTGCCATATATAACCAAACTAATAACATAAAGATTATTGGGGTTGGGTAAAATACTAAAATGTGATTGATTGCCAAATTCATCCATAAGTGTGACAAAGTGTTGTTGCTCAAAACCTCCACAGCTTCGGTACTTCGCATCTGCTCACAAAGCGATCATAGTGAATAGGTTGGCATATCAAATGTTATGTCACACATCAAAACTGCATGAAGGAGCCTAAATTAAACAAATATTGCATGACATATATAATTATCAATCATGAAGGCCCCCCATCAACTAAAATTGTTGAGCGTTATAAAAAAACAACGGTTTTAGTAATTAAAAGATTTAGAGTTGCCATCTCTATGATGCAGGGCGAGAGAACTTTAATAATCACTCACTTTGGCCTTATGTATATAACTCATCACCTATATTTCCTAGGTTAACTTTAAGAGTGTATCTATTTTATACTTTTAGGGCATGTTAAAATTAAATTTTTTTTATTAATAATAAGTTTATTATATGGACATATATTAATTAAACTCTAACTCTAATAGACTAATTAATGATAAAGTGACTAAGATGAACCATTATTCAATGCTAATAAATTTACATTCTTTTAATATCCCACGAGTCGCTGTTTAAGACTGGAAATTATGGTAATTTTTTCATTCAATTATTCAATGTTAATAAAAGACGTGTCACTTGAGTCGTGATATCATTATTAAAGTAAGAACTATGAATTCATATAGTAATGAAAATGAATAATATTGACAAATATGTATGTGGTTTATTATAATATAACATAAGAGTTGACCGGTCAGAATCAAATTCATGCAATAACTTTCACACGTGTCAGTTTTCTACGACATGGCACGATCCCATAGGTCATTATATTATTCCTTTTCAAAAGAAAAGTAAAAAAAGTTGAAAAATCAAAGCAGGGGCAGTTTAGTCATACTATAAATTCGTACAATGGAAAATTTGAGTCTCGCCGTGGCAAGAACGGTGCTATTCATATAAAAGCTTCCGCTAGTTCTTCTCTTAAACACGATCGAGAATCGAAGAAGAAGAAGAAGAAGAATGCAAACGCGATTTTCACCTGAAATCGATTCTGTAAGTCTCTGCTTATGCGTTCTCTCGTCGTAGCTATAACTTCATTTTTTTCCCCACCAAATCAATTCTGGTGCTCGCGTTTAGCTTGCGTTTTGTGGAAGCTCTGAAAATTTTCGGTGTTGTGTTGTATTCGTTTTACCGTTTAGGTTTTGAAATGCAGATCAGTGATGCAATGTCGCTGTGAAATCGCACAGTTTGCTTCTCGACGTGGTAATTTACTTAAAACGCAGCGTTAGTTTCGTTTTTTGCGTCGTTTAGAAGTTCACGATGATAGTGGCAGTTTTTTGTGTTATTGGAGTATCGGAGCAAGAAATGGTTAATCTGTTACTCGTTAATGTAATAAACAACATGCTACTATCTTTTTTCTATCACTGTTAAGTTTTTTAACTTTGGAAGTAGTTACTCTCTGACTCTCTGTATCTCTAACATGTTATCACTAATATGCAAATTTTTATTACATTTTTATTTTGTATAAGTCACATGATATGCATCCATTGTTGTCTTCACTCAGATGGAAGGATAGATAGTTGTATGCATGCATATAACTAAAATGCGCACTGATTCCGGCGACTATGCTGTTTGTGGCTCATGCGGGGATCACTCTTTTTGTTGTTGAAGGATCATATATTTGCTTCATAGTCTGTATAATTACCTCTCTCAGGTGAAAATATCTTGATTTGATTAACAGAGACAATAAGTGGATGAGAATCATGCATCGCAAGTAAGAACACTTTTTTTGGTACTCGTTTTTTGGTGTTCACTAAGCCAAAAATGCTGAAATTAGTTTATTATTTCTGCTGCAGTGCAGTTAAAAGATCAAATGAGGGTGCCAGGATTATTGCCACAGCAACTATGGGAGTTGCTGTTGGATTTTTTATTGGTATTTCACTTTCATCCTTGCATTTGACTAAGGTAATATTTGTAACTGTTATTATTTTTTCTTTGCATCAGACATGTGTAATCCTTTTTTATTTTCCTTTTTTCCATCTTCTCTTTTTTTTCCCCTTTTTTTCTTTCTTGTTTTTCTCCTGTTACATTATGCAGATTAGCTTACTTTCAAATGTGGAGAATTCTTTTGAAGTAGGATCTTCTGGAAATGTAAATCCTGAAGCCTTAGGGTCAGTTAGTTTATTTAAGGTAAGTTCTATGCTTATTCTTTAGATACTTGCATAGGAATGCACTTATATTATCTGAAACATAAATGGCTGCAAGTTTATCTATTACTTTTATTTTATTTTTTCACAAATGCTACTTCTATAGATATATGTTCCATCAAACCCTCGCGGTGCAGAATTACTACCTCCAGGAATTATTGTATCAGAATCTGATTTGTATTTGCGCAGACTATGGGGCGACCCAAGTGAGGTATGCTATGAAGCAGTTATTTACTATGCATGAAAATATCTGTGAATCCCCTCCCCCCCCCCCCCCCCCCTCTCTCTCTCTCTTTCTCTGTCTCCCTCTTACACACACATGTGCATTTGTTGTCTATGGGTGGTGAACAGAGAGCCATGCCGACATGTTTAGCAATTTTTCCTTCACTTAATCTATGTTGCAAATGATATAGGAAAACAAAATCAAAATTATTTCCCCCTGGTGCATGCTTAGAGTGCCCATATGGGTGGTGTAGATGTAGACTTATCTCAATTCTGTCAAGAAGTAACTCCTATGAATCATATGAATGAGATCATTACGTGCGAGTGTATGAGGAGGTTTGCTTGAATATGTTGGTTAGCTTATACAGATAGTGCTTACATATTAATACATCTGTTTCCCTGGTATCTTATTCACTAAGCTTGCAATGAAACACCAAATTCTGCAGGATCTGGAGAAAAAGCCAAAGTATTTGGTGACATTTACTGTTGGTTATGATCAGAGGCATAATATCAATGCTGCAGTCAATAAGGTTACAGAGATGGACTGTGCTTATTTATGTGAATTTATTTACCCTTTTATACTTTATTCAAATGTACTTACTATCAAATTGTTTTGTAGTTTTCTGATGATTTTGCAATTTTGCTCTTTCATTATGATGGTCGGACTAGTGAATGGGATCAGTATGAGTGGTCAAAGAATGCAATCCATGTTAGTGTAATGAAACAAACAAAATGGTATATACTTTCCATTTTTCCTATTGTTATTTTATTTAAATTAATCCGTAAGCTTTTTAACACACACACACACACACACACACACACACACATATATATATATAGAGAGAGAGAGAGAGATTATTATTCATTGACTCCTTGAGTTCATATTAGTTGCTTCTTTCTTGATGTATTGTAGGTGGTATGCTAAAAGGTTTTTGCATCCTGATATAGTATCAGCTTTTGAATATATTTTTATCTGGGATGAAGATCTTGGAGTGGAACACTTCAACCCAGACGAGTATTCCATCTTTTCAATCTGCTCAAATTTGACATTATATGCAATTTTCCCCCTTGTTAATTAGATGCATCTATTCACCTAGGTTTATTAACATAATCAAAAAACATGGTTTGGAGATCTCTCAACCTGGTCTTGAGCCCAATAACGGATTGACATGGGAGATGACAAAAAGGAGAGGGGATAGTGAAGTTCACATGTATTCCTTTATCCTTTCTGTTTTCTACCTTTAACCACTTATGTAATGAGGTACTTCATTGTGACTTTCAATTATGTTCTTAACACGTTTAATTATGTATTGGTGAATAGGGTTACTGAAGAGAAACCAGGTTGGTGTAGTGATCCACATTTGCCTCCTTGTGCTGCGTATGTTCTCTCTTTCTCCTTGGTTGAAAGTTAATTCTTATATTGTAATTGCATTGTCATGTTCTTTTTCTACTTAGATAACGTTATCATTTATTTTGTTCTTTTAGATTTGTGGAAATTATGGCTCCTGTCTTTTCTCGGGAAGCATGGCGATGTGTTTGGCATATGATTCAGGTATTTATTTATTTTATTTCTTATCACATATTTTACTTTTGGTAATTTCTTTTGCATAAAATATGTTGGTTATAGCTAACGAATAGGTGATTTTTTGTTTTTCCCATGCATGCAAACCAATAAATTACCCTGATGAACTTCCCAACTATGTTTACTTGTAGAATGATCTAGTGCATGGATGGGGATTGGATTTTTCTCTCAGAAGATGTGTAGAGGTAAGCAGATTCCATTATCTATTTATTTTTACTCGTTCCTAATGCTAGGACTTTGAAACCATGCGTATTTACATATTGTTAGTGGGTTTGAGCTTGGGCTTTGACTCCAGTACTTGACCTAATTATTGAGAGTAGTATTGAATTAGGAATGATATAGAGTGAGTGAGCAAGTCAGCGAGCCTTCTTCTGTGGCCCTAAGCCTACAGTTTTTTTGCTTCTTAAAAGAGCTTTTGACTTCTTTCGTGTTAACCAATATAATATTTGAAGGGTTTATATTATGTGGAGACCTGTATATCTTGTGCTAAATATCAGGTTACATCTCATGGCTAGAATGAAATTACTCGAGTATGGTATGCTCTAATCGAACCTAGTTTGTACTGTTTCTGTAGCCTGCGCATGAAAAAATTGGTGTAGTTGATTCACAATGGATTGTTCATCAAGTAATTCCTTCTCTCGGACTACAGGTTAGTCATCATCCAGTAGCTTAATTTTTCCGAGAGAGAGAATTTTCGAGAAATAATTTTTCTGAGATGTGAATGTATAACCTTTCAGGGAGAGGCTGACAATGGACAAGAACCATGGGATGCGGTATGTGATATGTGAATTTCACCGTTCACTCTAATCAAACAGTCCTTTGCATTTACATCTTCCATTTCACGTTACCTTATCTTTTAGGTCTTATTAGAGCAACAACCAGATGCATATGTATATTTTGCTGTTTGCCAAACAGATGATATGAACATTACGAGCCATAGTTTGATTCTTTTGGTGTGATGACCCTTTCAGGTGAGAACCAGATGCAGAAATGAATGGGCTGAGTTTCAAGCTCGCATGAATGATGCTGATAAGTCGTATATTGAAGGACTCAACAACTATCGAAAAGGTTAACGAATGTGCCTATGCCGCAGCCCCTCCTCTGCCTTCCCACTGTACATGTTTTACTATTACGCACACTTAGGATTTTCTTGTGTATTAGTTTGTTTTCCCAGGCCCAGGTGCTAGGTGTATTTTCTGAGCTTGTGTTCTTTAATATGATAATATCCTTGCATTTTTGACACGCATCTCTACTCTAGTTACAAAAAGTAAAAGAAAGGTAAGCACGATTCAGCATTTTCCCCGAGTACACAAATTGTAGGTTCTAGTAATGGTAAAGGGCTAAAATAGTTGTGACAAGAGAGGGTATCCTCTTTTCACTGATAGCTTAGGTTTGAGGCACTCGTTGTTCTGTGATTTTGATGGGAATTGGAATGGTGAACGGTCGTTGAAGAACAGAAAACAATTGTCGGAAATTTTCAGTTGTTACTAACTAGTGTTTGGAGAGACAGATTTTGAATCTTATCCAACGATAGGAGTCGTCAAAGATATGAGCTGTGAATATGAATGATTATAGCATGGCATGATTCCTTAATACGATATTCTTAAATTTATTTATTCTGAGGAAAATGATACGCACCTAAAAAAGATGGTAAAAGGACAACTATAAATCATAGATAGACGACCAATGAGAAATCATGAAAGACGTTTGAATTGAAAGACAAGAGATCGTGAAAAACTGAGGAAAATACTCTTTTCTTTTTCAAACAATGATTTTCTGCCTGCCATTGTTGAGGGAGAGAGAGAGAATCGTGTTGCCTTATCAAAAGTAGGTAGAGATTGCAGTTAAAAGTTGGTACCTTATATGCGATGCCAAAGTTTTCCTTATTTTATTAGTATTATTATTATTACTATTCTCATAAAGTTACGCATAGTGGAAATTTTAAAAAAAGAAAGAGATTGAATGCAATGATTTATATGATGCTCATATGCGATGAAATCCAGACAGTTTAGAAACATGCATCCAAGGAAATTGAAGAAGAAATAAGAAAAACACTGTTTTATTCTATTTTATTTTATTAAATCCTCTTTTGTAATTAGCTAATTAGGAGTGAGGTTGAAGTCTGTTGGAATGGAGTTGGAGAGTGTTGCTTGAAACGACAGACACCTCACTTAATAAAACGAAACGTTGGTTTCATTCACCTTCCTGACTTGTGAGTCAAGACTTGTTTAGTATTTTGTTCCATGAAAACCCTTAATATGTGGCACTGGGACAAAATGTAGCAACTAATTGGACCAAAAACGCCCTTTTGATTTTAACATCTCATCGGTCGATTCTCGCTCTGTGCTCTTTTTTGCTGCTTTTGGACCAAAGAATAAAAACCGTGACATAACATTCTTGTGAATACACCAAGGGCATTTTAGTAATTTAAAATAAATGAATGTCACAAATCGTGGTTTTTTTCTTTATTAAGGGGAACATGTTTGTAATGCAATGTGTTGACTACTTGACTATATTGCTTCAAATTGCCGTTAAACTCCCGCCAGCACCAAGAAGTTAACGGCGTTAATTAGGCACCAACCGAACCATCCAAATTAAATAAAGCCACAAAAAATGTGCATAAGCATTCCCATACAAGCTTGTACCCTCCAATTTCTCTTTGTATCTTAGAATATATCTATAATAGAGCTCTCTCATCTTAACCTTACAACTTGAGTGGCTTATTGGAGTTGTGGAAGCCCTTTACGAACACATTCTATAGTCATTTCTACATTTCCTAAGTTAAGGTATGTAATGTATATTATGAAAATAACTATATTTATATATATATAAGAACATTTTCTTTTTCCTTCTCTTATTGTGATGATCACTTTCAGGTATCATATTACAACATATAATAGCTCCTAGGTCGATCTCAATCTATATTGTATAATCCTCTTAATCAAATACTATATAAGGTACGTGACCATAGAGGAAAAGGACACATTCTTCTTGATGACTATTCTTATGCTTTTTAAGTGACCAATAGTATATAATAGGTATTTGAAGTTAATACTTTTGTGGATTTCATTTCTTTTTCATCATATTAGATAAGATTATGTTATGTACTAAGTCCTGAACTAAGAATCATGGAAATTTTATTGGTAGAAAAAGATGGGAGAGATGTCAAGCTTCCAATTGGGTGTTATTGGTGCACTATTTCTCTCAGTGGCTTCATCTGTCTCCATTGTCATATGCAACAAAGCCTTGATGAGCAATCTTGGCTTCCGTTTCGGTGATTTTCATTATCTTTTTCTGTCTTGATAATATATAAATAGTTAATAAATATCAAGTGTATATTTTAATGTGTACAATTAAATCTGACATAATGTCTAAGTAGATAAAAAATTGAGATTTTACGTAAATTGACCTAGTAGTAGTAGAAATATCATAGACTGGAATGACTCATTCAAAATCGTAATATCAAAATATTTTAAGAGTTAAATCAAGATTCTAAATATTATAAGACATCTTATGAGATACTAAAACGACGAATTTGATTAATTTTTTCAATTTATGACAGCCACAACACTTACTAGTTGGCATTTGATGGTGACATTTTGCACCCTTCATGTGGCTCAACGCTTGAATCTATTTGTGAGCAAATCCATTGACATGAAGACAGTCATGCTCTTTGGCATTCTAAATGGCATCTCCATTGGATTTCTCAATTTGAGCCTTGGCTTCAATTCCATTGGATTCTACCAGGTTAATTAATTTAATTATCTCAATGTATTAATTAATACCATAAGTCAATAATAATATTAAGTTAAAGTTCATAAACACTAAAAATATGATAATGTGTTGCAGATGACAAAACTGGCAATAATACCATTCACAGTGCTACTAGAAACTGTTTTCCTAAAGAAACAGTTCAGGTACTAAATACTAATAGTAACAAAATAATTGAATTTGGAAATTAAAGGGTAATTAATGCTTAATTTACTTACTGCAAAACCTTATGATAACATTGTGCAGCCAGAAAATAAAGTTCTCTCTATTCCTATTACTTGTTGGAGTTGGCATTGCTTCTATCACAGACCTTCAGCTCAATTTTGTTGGATCCATTCTTTCCCTTCTAGCAATCATAACTACATGTGTTGGACAAATTGTATCCTTCAATGCTCTCTTTCTAGAACATAATTGTAATTATTATTGTTATTGATTAATTACTATGATATTTAATTGGTTAAATTACACAGTTGGTCCCTACACTTTCAGTAAAATTACAAATTAGTCCCTATACTTTAAAAGTTTGTAATTAGATCCCTAAAGAGAATTAAAATTTGCAATTTAGTCCCTATCGTTCAAAAAAGTGTTTGATTTAACAGAATATTCTCAGTATATTCTTTATTTTAACAGAATATTCTCAATATATTCTGAGAATATTCTATTAAATGAACACTTTTTGACCGGCGGGGACTAAATTACAAATTTTAATTCTTTTTAGGGACTCAATTACAAACTTTTAAAGTGTATGGACTAATTTGCAATTTCACTAAAAATGTAGGGACCAACTGTGTAATTTAACCTATTTAATTTGGATCCTTAACTTTGTGCTTAATTTAGCTTACAAACACAATACAGAAGAAGCTGAATGTATCTTCCACACAGTTGCTATACCAATCTGCTCCATTCCAAGCAGCAATTCTTTTTGTTTCAGGCCCTGTAGTGGATCAGCTCCTCACCAAGCAAAATGTCTTTGCATACAAATATTCTCCTATAGTATTGGTGATCATTAAATCCAATTGTTTTTAAGATGCGCAATTCGATATTCTAAAATGATTAAATCAGATAGAAATCATCGTCTGTTAACTTTTTTACTAGAGACCAAAAAAAAATAGCATAAACTTATCTTATTTAGCATTAATTAATTATCGCAACAATTAATGAATGCTAAATAAAGCAAGTTATGGCTGTTTTTTGCTGATTTTCTTTGGTTACCAAACATTTTCGGAATTTTAATATGAAAGTGTGACTTATATATTCTAAGGTGAATTTACTTTGTTAACAAAATTTCAGGCATTCATTGTGCTATCATGCTTGATAGCTGTTTCTGTGAACTTCAGCACATTCCTAGTTATTGGAAAAACATCTCCTGTAACGTACCAAGTTCTTGGCCACCTCAAGACTTGTCTTGTTCTAGGATTTGGCTACACATTGCTCCATGATCCATTCACTGGAAGGAACATCGTTGGAATACTTGTTGCCATTTTTGGTATGGGATTGTACTCTTATTTCTGCACTGAAGAGAACAAAAAGAAACAATCAGGAGATCTTCCATTATCCTCTCAGGTACTTGTTATGATCTTCATATGATACGGCGTTTGGTAATTGTTTTATGCCACAAAATACAAAGATACTGAGATAATAAAAAAAAAGTTTAATTACTCTGTTAGTCCCTATAATTTCGTGAAATTTTCAATTAGGTTATTATATTTTTTTTTCTTTTTAATTGAGTCCCTACACTAATTTTTTTTTCAATTAAATCTTTCTTAATAGTAATTGGCTTAATTTTATAGGACCCAACTAAAAAAAAGAATTGGTATAGGGACCTAAATAAAAGGAAAAAAAAGTGTAGATACCCAATTAAAAAAAAATTGTTGTAAGGACTCAATTAAAAAGAAAAAAAGTATAGGGACCTAATTGAAAATTTCGCGAAATTATAGGGACCAACAAAGTAATTAAACTTAAAAAAAAAGATAACGTTTTTTGTTTTTATTGACAAAAATTTTGATAAATTTTATCTTGAGTTTTTTTTTTTTTTTACAAATTGCATCTTGGTATTAGAAATTTTTTTGCATGTTTATGAAATTTTGTTGGCTCTTTCTTCTTGTCATGCTGTATAATATCTAGAAGTTTATAACAATTTATTTTTTCTTTTTCTTTTTTGTTTTAATTAATTATTTTTCACAGGTTAAGGACAAAGATAACACACCCCTTTTGGTTGGGAAAAACAATACTGGTCATCAAGAAGAGGAAAATCATCATGAGGCTAAGAAATTAAACAAAGAGTCATCTATTTAAAAAAGAATTTGGCTCTGTGTCATTTAAGATTTCTTATTGTATCTCGGGGTTCTTTCAATATATAGGGCTCTTTAATATTCAGTGTAAATCAAATTTTGTTTAATAAGTTTTCTGTAACTTTAAGTCAGTGCATTATTTCCTTCAATTGCCAGCAATGTGTATGTTAAACTACAGGAAATATAGCCTACTTGAAATTGTATTCCTTTTTTCTTTTCTATAAAACTTCCATTCTTTTTAATAATATTACTCAAAAAATGTTACCAATTACCACTTTTGGTTTGTAGTCACTTTTATCTTTTGTTGTTTGTTTGTTCCTGACGGTAATCAGTGGCTAAAAGAGGGGTTGAATCTTAGACACATTTTTTTGAGTATCACTTTCTGCCTTTTAAATTAGTTTCAAGAGATTTTTCTGCGTTTTGTCTCATAATCAGACATAAGACATTTTATTTTTGTCTCGTAACTAGTCAGGAGATATTTTTTAATTTTGTTTCATTCGCAACAGAAATAGAGATGGAGTAGAAGAGAGAGAGAATTACACCAAGAAGTATCCTGATTCAACTGCTAAGTGCAATGCAGCCTACGTCCAGTCTCCATCACAACAATGATGGAATTTCACTATAATCAACTGATTACAGACACCAATTCTTCCCTAAGAACTACCCTTTCCTATCCGAAACAAGTCCAGAATCTACCCAATACTGAACTTGACTTGGTCACCTACCAAGCTTTCAACTGCTAAGTGCTAACCCAACTTGTAAGGAAATTCCCACATAATCATGATACACAACACATAGATGTACAAAGGACCTCTAAGACACCTATGCCTTTTTAATTTTGTACCATCTGTCTTTTACCACTCACTGACTTTTTCTTACAAACCTCACACTGTTTGCCTTTTTCACCATGAGACTCAGACAGACAAAACTAAAGAAAAGAAAATAAAATGTAACACATTGAAGGAAAAGAACTTCTGTTAGTTTGGGTAGCTATGAGAATTTTGTACTTACTCTCCTTGTTTCAAGCCTTGACCGTTCACCCTTATTATAGAAGGGGAAGCTTCCAAGGTTGAAACGGTTCAATCGAGCCAACTTCTTCTTCTTCAACACCAAAATCGGTTCGAACAAAGAGAAGAGAGAGGGAACCGAAAGCAAAAACCAACATACAATTACCTCTCTCTCATCTCTTCTCATCAAACTTCATCAATTTGAGCCTTCCATCTTGACTTAGTTCCCAAAAAGGATTTCTGACCCTTGATAAACGCTTGATTGATCATTGACAGCTCCATCTGTTCCATTTTTGCTTTCTCCTTCACGTAGCTACAGTAGCTACTTTCTGTGATAGATGAACAAAAAGTAGAAACGAGCCATACCATAAGGATCTTCTTCTTTGACCGAATCAGATTGCTACCATTTTTAGGCATAGAGATCTTGAGGCTTCTTTACCACATCTTTCCATTAGTGGTAAAGATCTCAATCACGCCATGCTGTAGATCTTCCTTTTGCAAGGACCATCATCACCTTGGCCGCTTGCTTTCTTCCTAGCTTTTGTTTTCTTCTTCTGATTACTTGCTTCTAATATCTTCTTCTCTGACATTGAAATGACCGAAGTGAAGAGAGAGAAGGGAGAAAAGCTTTCAATGAAAGTAAAGAAAGAAATTAAAATTCATTTCCTATCCTCTATGCATAGTAACGTGTGTGACAATAAAAGCAATCAAATCAATTTCAACTTTTTCTTTTTAGTTACCAATGCAATTAAACCGATGTTAATTAAATTTGAATTCCATCCAAAAGGGGAGTGGTTAACCGAGGAAAACATACATCATTGCTTTCTTTCTTCTTCCAATTTTCGGACTAAGCCTTGTTGATCTTGTAACAAAGATTAATTGGACTTGCTCAATAATTTTCTGGAACATATGAATAATTCAGCTATATGTCATGTAGAATATTTGTGCAAAGCTAAATATATTTTCTTAACATATTTGGACTTTAAATTGTTTTATGGCCAATGACCAAGATCTACACACAAAACAAAATTATTAACTAAATAATTTAAAACTTTAAAGACAAATTAATAATTTCTAATATTTTTAACATGATCATCACAATGAACTTAAAGTTTTCTAAACTCAACCGTTCCTTCATTTGTCTTCAACCTTGCCTCCTCCATCTCCACCTATTTTTTTTGGAAGCCAACACTATAATAATAATTCAACAAATTTCAAGGTTAATTTTATAGGCTGAGCTTTTTTACATATTCAAAATTTTTATGTAAAACACGAGAATATTTGGTCATTTTAATAGTAATAGACTAATAGCACAACTCATTACTGACGTATTGTAAAAAAAAATTTCAATTATGTAAAGAAAAAATACCACTGACATTTTGTAATAATTTTTTTTGGTTATGTAAAGATAAAATATTATTAATATTTTATAAAAACTCACAACAACATATAACACACTATTTGAGTTATTTTTGAAAAATTCACTCCAGTGGTCAAATATAAAAAAAAGTTATAATCTTATAAGGATATGGCTAAAGAATTTCTTTTATTTTTATTGTAATAAATGAGAATTTAGATTTATTATTAATTTGTTAGAAATTTTTGGTGACTGTAATTTAGCTATAATAAATATAATCATTCGTTTTTTTATTTTTTAAAATCTTATTTCGGTCAAGCTAGTTTCTTTTTTCTTTTTTTTTCCTCAACTGATTTGATTGATTAAAAGTTGAAGGCCTAACCTCATACATTCATTCATGGATTTATCATTACAAAACGAAATTCTAAACTAATTCTACAATTCTAAAATCTTTATTTTTTCTTTTGGTAGGACAATTCTAAAATCTAAACAATAAAAAATTCTTTTTTTTTTGGTTGCCCAACAATGAAAATCTTAATTATCTAACGTTAGAACTTTTTTTTGTTTTGGTCGGAATCCTTTTTGAATTCCATCTTAGAAATGGAATTTTAATGGGCCCCCTGGATCAGCCCACCAAGATCTAAACAATTATTGATCCTGCATTTTTAAAGATTTATTCTTGTAGCTGATGTCTAACTCAAGTGGTAAATTATATGTTTTTTAATGTTATATTTGGGTTCGAATTAATGAATATATAATGTTGTACTTATAATATATAGGATTGGAAATTGTCTAATTTATCTGATGAAAACAAAACAGATTTATTTTTTAAATTAAAAAAAATATTTTTAAAATTAAGTTAGGTTGATTTAATAATTAATTCATTAATCTATTTAAACAAATATTAGAGAGTTTTTTTTTTGGTCAAGAATATTAGAGAGTTTAAATCTCATCTTGTGTACAATAACTAATTAGGCCAAAGGATATCGCAAGTAACCGGAAAAAAAAAAAGATAGTTTTTCGAGACATTATAATGTAGAAAAAAAATTCACATGTTGTCTTGTGTTTGGGACCTCCGAATTTTTTTTTTCTTTAAGACAAACCAATTGTATTGGAGGTTATAATGGAGTTCCTCTGTTCCCCAAAATAAATAAATAAATAACAATCGGAGTTCCACCGCTTTCCAAAAGAATTTCAATTATCAATGGTTGAATATAATAAGTTAATAACGGGTGCTTTATTGAATTTTATTCGTGTGGGTTAGTTCATGGACTGAGAATAATTTGATTGATGAATGCTCACAGAATATTCTTGTTGTATTAGATTAAGTAGATTATTTGTCACTAAACTAATTGTGATCAACACTAATTCTGTGTGATTGAGAATAAATTGAGTACCAAGTTGGCAAGTTATAATTTTCCAGCTTACATGGATTATTTTGAAACAAAAACTAGCTATCAAGTCTTATTTAATAGTTAAGCATTTAAAATATGTTAAGATTATCTTATCTTTTTTTAAAACTCTATCAGAAAAACTTCTATTCAAGTTTCAAATTAGGCGTTTCTATGATTTTCGAATTAATAAAGTGTATTATTCCAGAAGACGTTTCATTGATTTTCAAATGTAATATAAGTTAACATTTATGATTTAATACATAAAATTTTGATCCGCAATTAAATCATATTTTCAAACTAAAATATAGTGTCTGGTACTAGTTATCTTCTTTTATTTGCATAATTTTTTCTTTGTAGGTAGACCAACTAACCTTCCAATATTAAGTTATATATGCTCCATATATAATATAATATATAATTATATAAATTACAAGGTGTTCCTGTTGTGATAAGCCGGGTTTAAGGTATATTTCGTCCTTTTTAAGGATTGAGTTCTCTTTCGCCTAAAATGGACGAGGTATACGTTGGCTTCAAGAGAAACAGTAGTGGCGGCTGGTGGACACCTACAAAAACACTCTAACGCTTAAGTTAGTAAGAATAGAAGATGAGTATAATGTTACTCAGAGTGATTAGCGTACTTTTTACATAGTTGGGGTTCGGTATTTATAGAATGTTACATTTTCAGAGAAGTTAAAATATTTCTTGATCTTTCGGTCATCATTTGAGTTTGTTTTTGAGTGGGTCGTTATCAGCAAGATTCTTTTTAATTGAAGATAAGCCAAGTTTGGTATTAACTTTGGATTCCGATTTATAAGCATTGTTGGACCTGGTTATAACTACCGGATCACAGCCCCAGGTTCAACCTATGATATTTTTCAATACATTATAAATCCGAATGGTGATAGTAAATATAGTTCGAAATAGTGATTGTACTCATAGTTTAGAATAGTATTTGTAATAGTAGTAGTCCCCAAGTTGAACTTGTTGTATGTTGAAAAATGATAGTCATGCTTAGGAATAGCTTTAGGTGAATAATAAAGTAAAAGAAATTATTAGAAATAATGGTTAAATAGTGAGAAAAAGTTCCAGAGTTTGATTTAATGGCATGGAGAATAAAATATTTCTTTAAAAAAGTGTTGGTATATATCTGTTTGCTTTTCCCGATTATAGATGCAAATTTGATTGGAATTACGCTGATGTATAAGTGTCGAGCTGTTTGGATTGAATCCAACTTATAATTGTCGATTGATTTGAGTACATGGAATGAGTAATTAATTGGAATGAAATAAATAAAATAAAAAAGGATAATATTTAATATAGGTATTAAAAGAGGTGATAGAGGTAATTATGACCTACAGTTATTTTTTCGGTTACCAAGGTTATAAGGACCCGTTTGTGATTTTGATGAAAATGGAATTTGAATGAATGATTATGATGGAATCTGAAAGTAAAGAGTATGTAATCATGATTGTTGATCGCTTAATTGTGGTAAAGGATGGATAGAACGTGGGTTAGGGCTTTTTTTGAAAAAGGACACATATAGTATGTGAAATCATTTGGTGTTATTGTTTAAGTCGTGTGATTTTGAGAATGGAGAATAGAGGTTAGTCTATTTTATTGTTCTTTCCTTGTCTTCTTCTATAGCATGTGTGGGCTCTATGTAGTAGCCTCTGGATTGAAAAATGGGGATGGTAAAAGAAAATAATAAAGGAAAAAAAAAGAGATAATGAAGATATCATAGTTGAGGAGGAGTTCATATGGGATATGAATGATCCGTTTGGTTGGGTGTCTAAGCTAGTGAAGAAGCGTGTGTCAGTGTTTGATGATGATAGTGTGGCTCAATTGGGGATAACTTGTTGGATTAGAGAATGCATGGATATAAAGATTGATTTTTTGCCATGCACCATGTTTGATTGTGTGTTCCATTGAGGAGAGAGTTTTGAGTTTTTCTTCATATATTCATATGTCTTAGTTGAATTGAATATGAAATTTTTCTTTATTGAGTTTGAGCATGGTGTGCTTACTCAGTTGAAGTGTGCCCCGTCTCAACTACACCCAAATGCATGGGTGTTTGTTTGGGAATTTGAGATTTTGATGGAGTTTTTGGAAGTAGAACCTTCATTGGAGGTGTTTTTTGTTCTATTTCAGTCGATAGGAGTGAAAAGATTGGTTTGGGTAACTCTTAGTGGGAGCCCTGACCGAGCAATATTTTGCGCCTTTAAATCCTCTTTCAAAGGATTCAATAAAATGTTTTTAAAGGTTAGGTCCTCGAAGATAGCTTTCCCTTTTATATAGATGAAATATTGATTGAGAGATTTTCGTTATACTGGGATCCGCGACGAAGGCAGATCTTAGGAATGGGTTATATGGATAGTAAGGAAGGGATAATTGTGGATTTTCTAGTTGAGGGAGTGTCTTCTCATAGATTGTTATCAGTGGTTGAACTATTGGGATACGAATTTGATAGAGAGGCTTTAGCTGATTATATAAGTAATTTTGTGTTTGTATAGTGCTGATATGGTATGAATATTTCTGTTAAACGTTTGTGTTTCATATTTGTAGGTGAGAAAGTCCCAAAAGTTACTCCGAACAGTTTGTGTGCCTTTTTCAAAGCAAGAAATTCAGAGAGAGAAGGGTCAGCTAGCACTATTCGTATTGAAGGAGGTACCGAGGTGGAGCAACCAAGGAAAAAGTGATTAGCGTTAAAAAAAGAGAAGTTGGTGTTGGAGGTAGCAAGCAAGATATGATAGATCTTGTGGAGGGGGTGGGCAATTGGTGAAAGAGCCCACGTTGGAGGAGGTTGAGTCCTATATTGCTAATCAGAAAGCGTTGCATACCTTCAAAGGGGTTGAGGATACGAGCTCTCTTTGGAGTGATCATTATCCATTTGCCAGGTTGTCTGAGGAGCATGCACAAGCTCCTTCTGATGTGGATTTTATAAGTGGTATTGGTGATGTGGTCCTGGATCAGTACTTGCAGGTATATAGATAGTTTGATTGTATTTGTGTGATTGAAAAATGAATTTGCTAATTTAGTTTTTGTTGTGAAGTAGGTCATAGGGGCTCGACTTATATGCATAGGTCGGACCTGTGAGTTGAAACATAGGAGTGTTGTAGTGGATAGAGAGGAGCTGAACAAACTTGTTCAAGATAGAATTGAAAAGGAAAGGAATTGTAGAATGCTTGGAAAGAGCTTATCTTGAAAGATGAGGAGTTAAAGAGCATGAAGGATGAAGTTGGACTTCTGGAAAGAAAAGAAAAACTCTTTGAAACCAAAAGAACCGAGTTTGAGGTTAGAATTACTAAATTGACATTGGAAAAGAAAAATGCAGAAGAGGAAGAAGATAGCTATGGCTTTGAAATGTTGGATGAAGGATTTGACAGAGCCTCTAAATAGGTTAGGTTTATTGCACCAACAGTTGATTTTTCTATTATAGACCCATGTAAGGTGGTTTGCAATGGGAGACTGGTTAATGATGATGTAGAACAGAAGAGTCAGGATGATAATATGGCCACCCCTTAATAGTTTGAAAAGATTGGAATTGTATGTTTTAGTTGAACAATGTTTGTAAGTTTATGTTTGGATTTGGTTTTGTTGATAACTGTTTGTGTTTTTGATGAATTGGTACCCAATGTTGTTGGGTGAACTCGTTTGCTTTATATATGTGATGCTTTTGCTTCGATATGTCTATAGATTCACTGCAGATGATGTCTGAGTATTGTGAGATTGTTGTTTTTATTTGTAGGTTGATTGAGGTTGCGTGATTTGCATGATAATTATTCTATATGCCAGTTGATGCTTTGGAATAGTTTGATTAAAAAAATTGTTTTTGACTTGTAAGGAGTAGAAATATTGATGAGAAAAAGAGGTAAATGTTGACCAGGTTTGGCAAATGTCTATAAGTAATTATACAAGATAGGCTAAGTAGTATGTGTTGTTTTTGAATTTGTAAGATTGGACAAGTATGACTAGTAGTAATTGATAAGGGTCGTTATTGATAGGTCAAATAAGTAGTGTTAGTTGCTGCCGAGTTATTTGGCAAATTGGTGGACTGACGTAATAGGTTGGTTTGGAATTGGGAGTAGCGTAGGTGATGCCGATATGCATGGGAGTTTGTGGTTTGTTTGAAATTATTCTGACTTATAGGTGTTGGGTTGTTTTGAAATGATTCCGACTTATAGATGTCGGTTTGTTTGAAATGATAGATAGCTTAGTAGCTTATACCTTTGAAAACTGAAGTATAGCTCGATTTTGATTAGTTGATTAAGTCACTTGTTTGCGGTTTGAATATTTATTGATAATCGATCACTGAATCAGTAGATGTATTTAGATATTTGTTTGAATTTGTTGGGATGCATGTTTGTGGATAGTATCTGAAATTGTTTATTAGATAATAGAGGAGTAAGAGTCGCAATTTGTTTAAAAGCCGAATTGTAATTTGGTAAGAATTGAGCTTGAATATTGGATCACGGTATTTATTTGATAAGTCTGAGCAGTTTGACTGATTTGTAATTTTCTTTTAGGATTTTATCGTTTGAATTGTAAGTCTGTTCCGGTACTGAAAAAATTAGTTGCAGATAATTTAGTAACATTAGCGTTTTTTATGAGGAAATATATCTCAGTTGGAGATTCGGTGAGCTGAATGTATGTGATTTTGAAGATTCGTAGTAGAGTAATTTATTTTTATCGTGTATGAGATAACTTATAGATCAATCAGAAATAATGATAAATGAATTTTAATAGAAAAGATTGAAAGTAAAAGAATAAAGATTATTAATAAAAGAAGCGAACATCACCGTGTTTCGACTTATGAGCTTATCTGTAATGCATCTTTAGGCTAGTCTTATACATTGATTTTGGAGTTAAGTTATGTTAGAAGGTGTAAATTGTCCAAGTTATAATCCGCATATGACAGTACTGTTGCTGGAGTTGTTTTGATGAGATGGTCTATAGCACTGCCTGAATTTCTTTTTATCAGCGTGATTGTATTATCATGTATATAAAACTTTGTGCAGAAATGTATGGTAGAAAAAATAGTACCAGATATACTTAAAGAGGGTCAATCAAAAATGAAATACAGACTAAATATTTTACAACAAAATATAGCATGTCCAATGTTAGTATATGAAATAGTAAGATACATAAAAGTGAAGCAGTTCAAGTATATAGAGTAGTGTATACCTTATAAGAGGTCATGTCATATTAAAAATTAAAATAAAAGAATTATATAAGCAGGTTAGGTTATGTGTACGCATTGTATTATCGTGGTATAATGTCTTATTGATTTGATTTGTTTCGGCTATTCGTCTTTCGATTATTTTTTGAATTAATTTCAAATTTTTCTTTTTGTACAGAGAATTGCAAACACATGTTTTGAATTCGTCAGTTAAAGCTAAAGCTGAATCCTATTATTCCGAGAACAAATAATTGGAGAGAATGAAAACAAAGAAATGTGGATAAAACAGCATGGATTAACGCCGAGCAGTTAAAAGGCGATTGAAAAGCAAAATAGTAATTATAGCAATAACAATGTAAATGACAACGAGAGAAATTCATTGTAAATTGGCTTTGATTGTTTGAATCATATATGATTTTTCGACTTTTGGTATACATCAGAAATAATAAAATCAATTTATTTGATCAAATGCTTGCATAATTGTGCTAATTCAAAGTTTTTAATGAAAACATGGGAACCAAAAATGTTTTATATGTAGCTAGAATTATGTGCCATTAGATAATATTACCAGAGCATTTGGCAAAATTTATTTCCTTTGTTGATGTGTTTGGAGTGACTATTACCATGGTCATTATTCCTGAGGTGTGGTCATCACCGCTGTCACTGTTACCATAATTTCTCTGGTCCTCCTCATCATCTTGTTTGTTTTGGTTCAAAAGTTCGGTTAACTTTTGTACTTCTGCTTTCAGTGATTCCTTGATCACTAATAGTTTGACTATAGTAGAGAGTTCAGGAAGTGAATTATTTTGCTTTTCTGCCATTGATTAAAACCGACAAAAGAGTGTAGGTAATTAGACAAAAAAAAAAAAGATGATAGTGGGATTAAGTAAATCCAGTCCCACGATGGGCGCCAAATATTCTTTTTGTGATAAGTCGGGCTTGAGGTATAGTTCGTCTTATTCAGAAATTAAGTTCTCTTTCGCCTGAAATAAAAGATATATACATCGACTTTAAGAGAAATGATGATAACAGACATCTACAAAGACACTCCGACGTTCAAATTACGTTCTTCATTGTAATATTGACTCCATTATTCAAACTTAACACCACGAGTTATTACCTTCACTAGCATCCTCCATCCTTCAATTCAATCCAAACCTAACCCAATTAATTTTGTACTAATATATATAATATAATGAAATGCATTTTGACCAATACCAATATAATTAGTAAGAGCCTAAGAGGAGAAGTATTATTATAAGTTTCGCATCTCATATAATCTCTTAGTTTATAATTAAATATCAAGCAGTTATAATCTCTTAGTTTATAATTAAATATCAAGCAGTCTATTTTTTTTAATTGGTTTTTTAATTGGTATTTAGTTATTATATGTTTGCATTAGTAGTCATCTCTCACCATTTTATCTTTAATTTTTAGAGTGAGTTAGTTAGACCCTCTAATAAAAAAAATAACACCATATTTATATAATTTTAGTATTATTTTTAAAAATTTAGCTAACATATATTCTAACAACACACAATAAAATTATTACTAATAAAAATTTTAAATTTTTTTAAAATAAATATATTAAAAATTTAAATTTTATATTTTTAGTTTTTTTTAATTTATAATCTTAACACTTGTCTTTATAATATAAGATAGCTTAATCTTATTTTTTGATTAAATGTTACTTTCAGGTATTCTTTAATTTTATCATTATTTTATAATAATTAAATTGAGTAGTGTTAGTGTGGTAGTTCTATCCGCCACCAAAAGACCCATACTTATTAAAACCTTTTTCAGCCTCTTTCCAACAAGTTGCAACGATCAAGGCTCTTGAATTGGTCTAATTAAGCCCCCCTTTAAAATTAATCAGTTCCGATAAATTAATTTCATCACGACATAAAATTAACGATAGATTTTATAAAGCATTTTGTTCTGAACATACACTATGAGAAGACAAAGGAAACCATAAGAAGAAAAATAAAAGTTTGAAAGTGGGGAATATAATAATAGCAATAGGTCACCGAGTTGCATAGGTTAGACCATTATTTCTCTTTGAATAGTAGTACTATACATAAAAACTTCCATAAGTTTCAGGTATTATCCCTAATTGGGAATCAAAATTGGCGAATACATGATTTATTTGAACAGAAATTCTTGGGAGTTAGTAAATTTCAATAATTTTGGTGGATATTTGGTCTGTATAAATGTTAAATTTTTTTAATAAATAAATTAACAATCGTATGGAGTTAATACTCAATTTGATCCCTAAATTTACACATGAGTCTCAATTTAGTCTTTGAGATTTTAATTGCCTCTATTTAGTCCCCAAAATTTATAAACGTATCTCATATTAGTCCCTGAGACGATTTTTAGTATAAAAACGTTAATGGAGCGTTGTTATAGACTATCAGATGTCACGTTAAAAACTTGTAAAATGATATAGTTTTGGTTTTGGCATTTAAATAGTTCAAAAACGGTATCATATCACTTATTTTGTAAGGTAAAATTTTAATAAACACTATTTACGATGTTGTTTTTGGGTTATTTGAGTGACAAAACTAAAATGACATCATTTTACAAGGTTTAGTGTGGTATCCGACTGTTCACGACAGTGTTCCGTTAACGTTTGTACGTTGAAAATTGTTTCAAGGACTAATATGAGTTATGATCACAAAGTTTGAGGACTAAATAAAAGCAATTGAAACTTTAAGGACTAAATTGTAGCTTGCACGCAAGTTCAGGGACCAAATTGAATATTATCTCCAATTGTATGCAAATTTTAATAAATATGTGAATATAAATTATATATTTTATGTGTATAAATTATTATTAGTTAAATATTATTCTAAAATAATAATATTTTTTGATTATGTAACGTTGCTGGACTAACTTCTAAAAAAATGAGGGAAAAAAAAAGATGTTGTTGGTATTAATATTATATATGTTAATAAAACATCTATCTAGTAGTAACTAATACTAAATTAGTAAATTAAATTTGAGTTGGATATAGAAGAGACTTGTCTTTTCCTAACAAAAAAATATCGACGGTTTGATGCCAGCAAAAAGTATATATATATATTGTATGTCGACCAAAAAAAAGGTCAAATTGTCAAAATACAGTATATTAATTATTAAATTAAATAACGACGATATAATTAATGATGGGTATATTTATGAACTAACATGAATACATAAGTGGGTGATAGATATTTGATGTATACTTGATTTTTTTTTACATGCAAGTAGCTTTGAATGTTTCCTTATATTAGAACACCTTTTCAATCCGAATAGTAATTGGTAGGTGCAAGAGTTAAGATATAATTAAGGAAGACGTATGGTAGAAGAATGATGGAAGAGGCATGCATGCATGCATATAACTCTCATTTTCTCATGCAATAAATTGAGTAGATCAGAACACCATTATTTAACATTTTGCAAATTAAATAATAAATATATACATTAGGGGGCCCTCAAACTTATTAGCTACACTATACTCCTATAATAAATAAATTTATCCAATGCAAAATAATTTTATACAAAGATTAATTTTTTTTTTCTCTATCGCTATATGTATGTAATTTAATTTGTCATTTTTTTAGATAATTTGAATAAAATGTACTCGTATCAGCATAAGTTAGGTTATTCACTACAGTTAGTTAGAGTAATTATATTTAATTAGAATTTACTTCTTGTTTTGTGTTTGTATATATACCACCAGCAAGAATTTGATTTAATACAATCAATTTATTTTTTTTTCCCAATTCTTTGATCCTTCTCATCTTTTAACATGGTACTAGAAGACATTTTCTTCTACATTCTTCCACAAATTTCATTCTCTTCTGGACAGTGGCAGAGCTTGAAACAAAATTTTGGGAGGTCGGATAGAAGATAATTGTCAAGATGCTTTTGATATGGACCCCATTTAAAATAAGCTTGTCTAACCTCGTCTATTTGATTTGGGTGATATTGCCAAATTTAAAGCCGTTTTCCAGGGTCTCGTTCCAAAAAATTAAGGTCAAACTCATCAGATACAACTCTTTGAATTTTTTGAGATTGTATCTCACTTTCTTCGTGATTCATTAAAGTAGAAGAACTATGTACAGGTATTGATATTGTAAAAGTTATATGTTCTCCTTCTTGAATATTAGCCTTCCTCTTAAAAAATTATCAATTCTTTGATTTTTCATAATTATTTTATATAAAAATTTGAATATATATCCTGTAAAATATGTAAAAAAGAAATTAGAATGACAAATATTAAAATTTATAATATTTATTGAATTTTTTTTATCAATTTATACAAATACAATAATATCAATACTTATTGAATATTCTAATATTTTTTATCATATAAAAAATTAAATTAAATAAACAGTGAAATATAAAATGTAAAATGTAAAATAATATTAAATTACATAAATAAAAAATACCTAATTTTTTATATTTGAACTCAAAGGTAGAGAAAGTGTTGCTTATTAAATAGAGAGCTGCGAAATGCGAATACACTCAGTTAAGTCCAAATCCAACATGCTTTAAATATTTAAAACTAAAAATTATTGTACAATAAAAGCAAAAGATGAAGATTGAACTTTGATATTTTAAGCCATAGCAAAGTATTTGAGCCAACTGAACTAATTTTTTATTTTTTGAAGAAGTATTACTAATTTTTTTACCAAAAGTTTGGGGGTCATGGCCCCCCTTGTCTTAACTAAGCTCCGCCCCTGCTTCTGGAACTTTCCTTCTCCTTTTTATTTCTTTCCTCTTCTCATAAACTCACACAATAGAGTTTGATGAGAGCTTGATTACTTTACTAATTTGTGATTGTCTATAGTGAAAGCAAGAAGCTCCGATCAACGAGTTTAGAGAAGACGTTCTGAATCTTTCTACCCCAAGATTCATTGATCCTACAATGGCAGATCCATTTACACTCTCCACGGCAGATCAACCGGGTTTGATCCTCGTCACTCAGCAACAACTCACTGAGGAAAACTACCACTCTTGGCATCGCGCCATGAAGAAAGCCCTAAATGCCAAGAGAAAGCTTAGATTTATCAGCGGCACAATTCCAAGGCCAGATCCAGCTGCAGATCCTGATCAATTTGAAAATTGGTAATGTGTCAATGATGTAGTGAGCACTTGGATCCTTAATTCAGTTTCAAAGGAAATTGCAACCTCACTGGTTTATGCAAATTCTGCTGAGGAACTTTGGCATGATCTCAAAGAAAGATTCGAACATGGTAACGAACCTAGAATTTTCGAGCTAAAAAGGGAACTCATGAACCTAAACCAAGGTGCCATGACTGTGTCTCAGTATTTCACCAGGATCAAAATGCTGTGGAAAGAGTTCAGTTCCTATCGTCCAGTGCTATGTAATTGCGGTGATGCCTGCTCAATGCACGACTTTCTTCAATCTGAATACGTACATTTTCTCATGGATCTTGATGAATCTTTTGCACAAATTCGTGCTCAAATTCTGCTTATGGAATCTCTACCATCCATCAACAAGGTTCTCTCTCTTGTAGTTCAAGAAGAGAGGCACAGGTCAATTGGCGCTTCCTCCTCCTCAAATCAGGTAGCTTTCTTGGCAAAGAATAATCAACCTCAACAACTGCTCCTTGGACGAGGCAGGGGACAACAGAAGAAGAACAGGTCTATGTGCTCCTACTGTGGATTGCTTGGCCACACAGTGAAAAAATGCTACAAGATCCATGGCTTCCCTCCTGGGTATGGCAGAGGACATGGAACAAAGCCATCAATTCATCATGTTGCAGCCTCAGAGGCACAGTTCACACTAAACCTGGACCAGAACCAGATACAGCAATTGATTGCGTTACTCAGCAATCAGCAGATCCAAGATTTACCAGTAGCTGATTCCACTAATGTGGCCACACTTGCATGTATAGTCCTCAACTCATCAGTTTCAAGAAATCAAATGTCTCAAAATTGTTGGATCCTTGACAGTGGAGCGACAATTCACATAGCATGTGACTTGAACCTCTTTTCCAATTTTTATACCTCTAAACATTTTTCAGTAACCCTCCCAAATAATTCTGTTTTCACAGCAAATTATGTAGGTATCGTGATTGTCAGTCATAAAATCACATTGAATAATGTTCTATATGTACCTGAATTTTCTGTTAATCTACTATCAATTTCCTCTTTTCTAAGAAACACACAAATCACAATCACATTTGGCCACAACTTCTTTGACATTCAGGACCCCAGTTCACTGGGGAAGATTGGGAAGGGTGACTTAAGCAATGGACTTTACATCCTGAAACCTAAGCCAACTTCCAAGATCACTGCACCAGTTTAGGTTCCAATACCTGACATTGTTAAAGTCAATTTCTGTCAATCTGAGCTTTGGCATTTTAGATTAGGCCATGCATCTAATAAAATCTTACAAAGTTTATCCCCGTTCAATAAATTCTTTTCCAATTCTGTTTGTTCAATTTGTCCTTTAGCAAAATTCTAAAAGCTTCCTTTTGAGTCACATAACAACATGTATCCGAATGCATTTGATTTAGTTCATTGTGATGTTTGGGGACATTACCATGTGCCAACATATAATGGTTACAATTTTTTTTTAGTATTGTTGATGACTGCACAAGATTTTACTGGATTTATTTTTTGCATAACAAAAGTGAAGCTGCAGGTTACCTCATACAGTTTTATACATTAATTGAAACTCAATTCAATACCAAGATCAAATGCATCTGATCGGACAATGCAAAAGAATTGGCCATTACTGACTTCTTGCATGAAATGGGAGTCTTCCACCAGTTCTCTTGCCCATACAGGCCTCAGCAGAACGCATTGATTAAAAGGAAGCACCAGCACATCCTTAATGTAGCTAGAGCACTCTATTTCCAATCCAAGGCCCCTATCTGGTTGTGGGGAGAGTGTGTCGCCACAACAGTATTTCTGATTAATAGGACACCATCGAAACTGCTCAACTTCAAGTCACCATTCGAGATCTTGTTCAATAAACAACCGACATATGAGAGGTTAAGGGTCTTTGGCTGCCTGGCATATGCAGCTACTAATTTAAATGGAAGACCGAAATTTAATGCTCGAGCTGACCCATTAGTGTTCATTGGCTACCCAATAGGTTACAAGGGATACAAACTATACAATTTAAAATAAAAACAACTTTTCGTATCTAGAGACGTTGTTTTCCATGAATCCATTCTTCCATTCACCAACAAATTAAACCCTGACCTTAATTATGATCTATTCAATGACACATTGCTCCCAATACCTACTTCGGATCCAGACCCCACCCCTTATGTGCAACCACTCCTAGAAAATACAACTACTGAAACCTTACCACCTCCGTGCCAAAATAGTGCCATACCTGGTCCTGAGCCCCCCAACCTCTTAGAAGGTCCACCAGACCCCATCAAACCCCTCACTATCTTCGAGACTATGTCCAGCATCACACCAACACTCCATAACCAATTTCCAACTACCTTAGTCACCACATACTTAACCATGCTTATTAAGTCACCATTGCCAATGTGACCAAAAATACCTAAACCACATTTCTATCATCAGGCCGTAAGACATGAGCAGTGGAGACAAGCTATAACTGAAGAACTCACAGCTTTAGAGACGAACAACACTTGGCAACTAGTCCCTCTACCACCCGACAAACACACTATCGGCTGCAAATAGGTACACAAGGCAAAATTAAAAACTGATGGCTCTCTCGATAGGTATAATATGGCCCGTTTGGTTGCAAAAGGCTATACATAGTAGACAGGGATCGATTTCAAAGACACTTTTAGTTTGGTGGCGAATATTACCACAATCAGGGTTCTCTTAAGCATAGCAGCCGCGAAGAATTGGAATCTTCTGCAACTGGACATAAACAACGCTTTTCTTAATGGAGAATTATTCGAAGAGGTTTACATGGAAGTCCCACTTGGGCATCCACAGAGAAATCAGGGTTTAGTGTGCAAATTAATGAAATCACTCTATGGTTTGAGGCAAGCCTCACATCAATGGTTCACTAAATTCTGTACAACACTACTCTAGCATGGATTCACAGTGTAAAAGTGATTACTCCCTATTTTCATTTGGTGACGGTCTGTCAACCATTGTCCTCTTGGTCTATGTCGATGACATCATCATAGCTGGACCCGACAATGACAACATCAAAAGAGTTGAAGCGAAACTGAAGGCAGTCTTGAAGCTCAAAGTTCTCGGTGACTTAAAATTATTCCTTGGTTTGGAGTTGGCGAAATCCAGCAAGGGAATTTTTTTGTCCCAACGTAAATACACCCTTTCACTACTAGAGGACACCAATTTCTTGGGTTGCAAACCTGCTTCCTTTCCCATGGATACAAATTTGATGCTTCGCGCAGGTGAAGGGGAGACCTTGGCTGACTTGTCTGCTTATCGCAGACTCATTGGCAGATTACCTAACAATCTCCCGACCAGACGTAGCCTTTGCTGTCACCAAACTAGCATAGTTCATGTCTGACCCTCGTGTCCCTTATCTTAATGCAGTTCACCAAATTCTTCGGTACCTTAAGTCGGCTCCGACACAAGGCATTTTATTTTCAGCAACAAACAAATTCAATCTATCTGTTTACGCTGATGCTAATTGGGGAAGCTGCCTTGATACAAGACGTTCCACAACTGGTTACTGTGCCTTCCTTAGTGATTCTCTAGTATTCTGGAAGAGCAACAAACAAGCAGTAGTCTCCAGAAGTTCCACAGAAGCTGAATACAGGGCTATCGCGAATGCATCTTATGAAATTGTGTAGCTGCTTGGATTGCTAAAGTTTTTTCACATCGATCTCGATTCAGCCATACTTTTCTGTGACAATATTTCAACAATTCACATGGTCACTAACTCTGCTTTACATGAGCGGTTTAAGCATTTCGAAATGAATTACCATTTCATTCGTGAGAAGATAGCATCCGGTACAGTGAAACTCGTGCACATCTCCAACAAGCATCAAGTAACAGATATTTTAACAAAGACACTTCTTTTGCCTCAGTTCAGATTTTTGATAGCCAAACTGAACATACATGATATCTATGCTCCACCTTGATGGGAGATATCAGTATAAGCTAGGTTATTCACTATCGTTAGTTAGATTTATTATATTTAATTAGAATTCACTTACTGTTTTGTGCTTGTATATATACCACCAACAAAAATTTGATTCAATCCAATCAATTCATTTTCTTTTTCCAATTCTTGGACTCCTCTCATCTTCCAACAACTCCACCCGCCACTAATAAAATATAACCCTTTTTTTTTCCTTTCAAATCTTACATTTTAGTTTATATATCCTTAACTTTTATGAAAATTAACGTAAAAGATAATTCCTATGTGAATATATATATATAAAATAATTATTTAAGATGTATTCTTAACCTTAAATCCTTGCATGCACCAGGATGCATTGAAACACCTTTTGAATCACTCTAAGCATATAATTACGTAAAATACTTTAAACATATATAGGGATATGATGGATTACTGAAATTGACCCAATAAAAAGGTAGCAACGCATATATGGCATAATTAGTCACACTCCATAATAATCACATTCAGTCCTATCATCATCAGTAATAGAGATCAACTATATATTATATATTACGTGTGTATAAAAATATATATCAATTATTAATCAATTATTTATATAAAATATATATTAAAAATAAAAAATAATATACATAAATATACAAAATTATTTTGATCATCAATTTTTCATGAGCGTGCATATATATATATATTGGATTATGTAAAATCTATTTTTATTTTTTATTATTCTTAATATATATATTATTTGTGAGGAAGTGGGATTAGGCATCTTAAGAAGAATATACATACAAAAGCATATACATGTGTGTTAGGTTATCCAGCAGGTCCCATTCACCATGCTAGCTACTACTAAATTTTATATCAAAACTAAATGACAACGATAAATTTAAATGGTCCCAAATCTACACCATTGGATCTTAGGTTCTTAACAAGTTTTATCCTCAAATTTTTTCCTTATTTTTCTTAATTGTAAATATGATGATTATTTATGTTATTTTCTTTTCTTTTTTTTTTTTTAGAAAAAGAGATAATGCTAAATTTTATTGTATCACTATTTCTGCTTTTATGCCTGCTTGAATAATAAACTCAAATTTAATATAGACGGATTATGCTTTATTATTGTTCTCTTGGAATATTCCTTTCAACCTTTTATATCCATTTTATATATTTTTAGACACACACACATATGTATGTAATTTTTTAATCCATAATTTGTAAGTTAATTATCTTATAAATGTTTATTTGTTGTAGATATACATAAGAATCTACAACAAATGATTTTCTTATACATATATATTAGAGTGGCTTATGTAGTTATTATGGTTTTGGTGGTTATATATATAGTTATTGTAGTGTTAATGGTTAATTAAAATGGTGTGATGAAGACAAGAAGTTTGGTGTGATTTCATATATTATGGGTTGAAATTGATAAATCAAATTAGATCAAAATATAAAGAATCCTGCTAAGAAGCCAATGGATTATTTATATAATGTGTATAATGGGCTGTTGAATTACAAAATGAACATTCTCCATACTATCTAGAATAATCATCCGAGTACTATGAATAATAAACATCTTTCCAAAAGCTTAAATTGATTTTGGGATTCACCATCCAGAGCTCTAATACCATGTCATGATACCACTCATCCCAAAAAATTTTAACTGATAACAAAAAATAACACTAATTATTATATCTCTAATACTCCCTAATCCTCCATTGTACACATTGTACAAATATTCCATTGGCTCCTCGTACTTTCCCAAATATAAATGAGTTAAGGCAGCCATCAACGACAGAAGTGGCCATATCTTACAGCAAGTTTTGTCCTCTGTATATATTAAGTGTGTGACTAAACCTCTACATATAACATGGGCGACGCGTCTTATTGCCAACTTGATTAATATCTTCCAATTTTTATTTTATTTTATTTTTTATGTGGTTTATGATAAGACACAATCTATATTCTATACTATTAATTAACGAGTTTAATTTTATAAATATACACACATATAAAATATTTACACAATTTTCTAATTAAATCCTTATAAAATGAAGTGATTTTTGTAATATATAATTAGATTCATGTTCAAATATATCAAAATTAAAGTAAATTGTAATGAAAAGTATTTATTGTGTGAAAAATATTGAGAAGAATTAAAATAATAATTTGATTTTGCTGTATTAAAATATAAATAAATGTTTTACGTATAGTTACATGAATAAAAATAATTATTTTTTAAAAATATTATATAAATAATAATAAAAAGGTTGATATAATTGAATAAATAGCTATTTACTATAATAATAGTTAAATATGAAGTATAGCAGAGAAGCAGGGGTATAATGGAAAGAAAGAAAGAGACATAGGGATAAAAAGGTGGACAATGAGGGTAGTAATGAGTAGACTAGGATAGAATTTTGATCTAACTTTAATTTTATCTGTGGATTGAGAATGTGCTAATTCTAACTCTATTCATTTGCGATACTCAATTTTATCTGAGTTAACAAAAAAATATAATATTATTATATAACCTAATAAACATACAAATTAAAAATTTAATATAAATAATATAATTATCAAATGTTTAATTTTACATAAATTTTTTTACTTAAATTAATAACATAAATACAAATAAAATTATTGAAAGTCTATGAACATTCCATTTACAGTAACAACACTATCACTAGTCTATAAACGCAAATACGACACTCAATGCGAACACGGACACGGAGTACTAACAAGGAGAGTAGTCGGAGAGGAGCACAAATTTTTGGTTGAGAAGCATAGAGAAATGGAGTCCGGAGAGGAAAAATTAGGGCTGGCCACTAAGTGATGTGAGTGAAGAAGTTAGAGTTGTGTTATAAGTGGGTATTTATATATTACTAAATATAATTGAGTTTTATATAAATAATAATATTAAATTATCAAATAATAATTTTAGTTTAGTAGTTAAATATTTTTTTATTTATACATATATAAAGTGTGAATTGATTAGGCAAAATTAAATTCAATCCACATTCAACCCTACTGCAACGAATCGAATTGATAATCCTACTCAATCATATTAAATACCCACAAATAGGATATATGTTGCCACCACCAGCAATAACATTTGGTTGAGGTGGTTTATAAAGGCTCACAAGTAGTCGCAATGACCACAATTATAAACAAGACAGAATCCTAACTAGTATTTTTATCCATAATAATATTACGAGAATCTAAATATTTTAAAACTACATTGGCCATGACACTATAGATTATAATACAAAAAATTTATAATATTAAACTACTTTTATAAAAAGGTTGTAAATGACAAAGTTTTCGTCGACTAAAAAGACCAAGATTTCTGTAAATAAAAAATTAAATAATAAATTTTTTAGTTACTATTTTCATATGAAAGAGTTTAATTTTTTACTAACAATTAATTTCAATTTTCGTTATTTAAAATTTGAAAGAATTTAACTTGTATACTTTTATATTTGATTAGGTGTTAAGTCTGTTGCACAAATAGAAATAATTAATTTTTATGTCTATTTAAAAATAATATTTTTCCCTCTATATATAAAAATATAATTAGGTATTAGCATAAAAAAATTGATATTAATAGTTATAAAATTAACTCAAATTTATTTTTTTAAAATAAATAATTTTGATTCTAATTTTTAATCACAACATTAGTATTTTTTCTAAATTATATGTAATAAATATTTAAGAACAACCGAGTAAAAAAACAGAATAAAAAGATACGTAGTAACAATTTAAAATTAAATAAAAAAATATATAATAATATTTTTTATTTAAATTATATTATATTGTTAATTTTATTTTTTGTAAAATAGAAAGATAGAGAAAAATATAACATGAGAGAAAAGAGAGAGAAAGATAAAGAAGAAAAATGAGAGAAGGAGTTTGTTAATTTTAAAAACTAAGAAAAAATTTTATTTTAATTATAATGAAAAAAATCTGGTAACATATTTTGATTTGTCAAATTACTAGTATAAAATATAAATTATAAATTATATATAGAGTGAAAAGAATAGAAAGAAATAGAAAAAAAAAGAGAGAGGTAGATAAAAGAATGTAAGAAGGATGTTTATTAATTTTAGAGAAAAATATTTTTCCTAAATTTTAATAAAAAAGTGTCATGCGATATATTTTAGTTATTAAATTAGTTAGTAATATATAAATATAATATATAATATAGTTATATTTTAATTTTAATATTTTAATTTTAATTTAATTTTAATGTAATTAAAAAATATTATATTATATATTTTAATTGTTAAATTTATAATTAATTATTGATAATGATATATAAAAAAAATAAAATGAGTGAAAAAATGAAAAAATAAAAAAAAAGAGAATTATTTAGTTTAAAAAAAAATAATTTTAATTATAATAAAAATAATAATATGTGTCATATTTTAATTATAAAATTAGTAATATATAATATATCTTGAATTACGTTTTAGTCCTCATAAATGATGTAAGTTAAAGTAGAGAGATAAAAGAAAAAAAGTGTGAAATAAAAATAGTATTAGTAAGTAGTAACGTGAGAGGCAATCTTTGTCTTTTGAGAGAGGAAGAAAGTTGAAAGGAATTGAGTTGGTCTCAAGTCACAGGCTCACAGCACAGCAGAGCCAAGAGAGAGAAAAACACACGCCACCCACATATAATGGAAATTCCGCAATTCCGATGCAACAACACACACTGCATACTTTTCTGTTACTTCTAACTTCCCACCACCACTACTTCACGATCTCCATTTTCCTTTTCACTTTTTTAATTTATTTTTAATTTGAAATAAATTGACAGCTGTATCTAAAATGATTAGAGAATAGTGCGAGTCAGACACAGTCAGAGACGAGGGATCGGAGTTGGTTGCTGCCTCAGCTTCTCAGCTATGGCAAGTACCAGTAGTGCCACTACCACTGACGGAGATGCCGCCGCCGCCGGAGGAAGAATGGAAGGATGGTTGTATCTCATACGCTCCAACCGTATTGGACTCCAATTCTCACGGAAGCGATACTTCGTTCTCGACGGTAACAACCTCCGCAGCTTCAAATCCTCCGCCAACCAGGTTCGTTCCATAGGACCACTACTTTCTTAAGAGTTAATATCAATTTTTCAGTTCCTTCCATTCGTATTAAGTTACTCTCGATTTTGTTATGCTATTGAACTGAATGATTTCATGAATCTATTTTATTCATTTATTTGTTAGTTCCTGAATGCTGACGTAAGCCTTTTTCTGTATATGAACATTTATATAGTTTTTGTATTGGCAGGATCCCGTTAGAAGTGCTATTGTAGATTCCTGCATTCGTGTGATGGATAACGGGAGGGAGAGCATTAACAGAAAAGTATGTGTACTCCTTTAATTTGTTTTTAGGCCTTCAATTTTAATGTGTTCAAAACCACCGGAATGCTGATTTTGTTTGTTTGCACGTGTTGTTGCAGGTGTTCTTCATGTTCACACTGTATAATTCTTCAAATCACAATGATCGATTAAAGGTGAGGTCGTTATTTTGGTTTTCAGATACAACTTCTTGTTTGATGTTTCGCTTTTGTTTCAATTACGAAACGTGAATTTGTAGTTAGGAGCAAGCCGTCCTGAAGAAGCAGCCAGGTGGATTCAGTCTATTCATGAAGCATCTTTGAAGGTACAAACATCTGAAATTTTTTTAGCATACAAAGGAACTGTTTTACCCATGGAAGAAGCTCTTGCTACGAACTTGTGTAGGGTGCCCCTGATACTGGAGATGAGGCTATAGGTTGTTCTAAGAGGAGATGGCAATCCTTTAGGTAAAGCAACATAAATTTTCATATGATGCTTAAATAATTTGTGCTGAATAAAATAAAATAGAATTATGAGTTATCTTAATTACAATTTTGTGCTACATCATACTGATTTCTTTTAATGGGACCTGGCTTACAGACTAAGTGGATCTTCTAGTAGATGTCACCCAAATTCTGTAGACTGGACAGCTTCTTCTTTTGACGTTATTGCCCCTTCACCCTGGACAATCTTTGGTTGCCAGAATGGTAGTACTTCAGTGTCTGTTGTTTGAGTTAGGAATTCTTTTTTAATTTTTTTTGGATATTTTACTGAAGCACAAGAGCTAGCAAAATATAATACATATGTTTTTATGGGTGCAATGTAGGTTTACGACTATTCAAGGAAGCAAAGGACAGAGATTCGGTTGCAAAGGTTTGCAGATTGTTTCCCGTGTAACTTTTGGTATAAAATTATGTTAGACTTTTGAGTTCTTGAATATGTTCCTATCTCTAGAAATGGGATGATCACCCAGCAATAATGGCAGTTGGAGTAGTTGATGGAACTTCAGAAGCCGTTTTCCAGACTCTTATGTCTCTTGGTCCTTCAAGATCAGAGTAAGTGCATTAATGCACATCCACCAGTTGCATTGTTGTATTAACCCAAAGATATCTCCTTATTTGATGCTTGGATATCTGTTAGGAAGCAGCTTTGAATTGTTATTCTGACATCTTAGCTTAGGGATGTTGCATATGTCTCAATTGTTTTGTATAGCATTACACTGTGCAACATAACATAGTATTGTTAATTTGATACATAAAATTAATACATCACAAAAAATTAATACATCAATGTTATTATTTGGATTGGATAAAAGATGAACTGTTATAGTAAAAAATAAGATAACATAGCATAAATTTAAACTTCCAAACGGTCTTTCCCATGTTATTCTCCCAAGAGTTGGGAAGTGAAATGTGTGAAATTGCTCCAGCTTCTATCTTTTAAGTTTGTCACTCTCCAAAGGGACTTTCCCATGTTGCTCTTCCTAAACCACGTGAAGTGTGATATTTGTGTAAGTGTTTGAGATTCTATCTGTAAGTCTCACTCACCAAAACCCATATCAAGTTCACATCGTGCAATTTACCTGGACACCGAGCATATGATTATTTAGTTTTATGGTCAATAATCGCGGTGTTGGGGAAAGGTGGAAGGGAGTGCCTTGTTTGGAAAAAGTAGTTTGTGGGAATGTGAGTTGTATATATTAACTTTAGGAATTCAATATGCAAACTAAATATTATGTCGTAGAGATATAATAGCTTAGTGTACTGTGTGCGGAAATTTTGGCACAATTCTACTAACCATGTTTGTTGCTATTATCAATAAACATTAACTTGCAGATGGGATTTCTGTTTCTACAAGGGGAGTGTAGTCGAACACCTAGATGGTCACACTGACATTATTCACAAACAGCTATATAGTGATTGGTTGCCTTGGTAAGACCCAATAAGCTTTCAGTGCTGATCATGTATCACTACTTGTTTTTAGGTAATATCATCCTACATGCTCTTTCTATAGTAATATTTTTGTTGTTGGCTGTCACTTTTTTTTAGGGGAATGAAACGGAGAGATCTCTTGTTGCGACGCTATTGGAGGAGAGAAGATGATGGAACCTATGGTAATAGTGATTTGTTGAAAATATATATGCTCATGAAAAGCTCACATGGTTTTACATTCTTAATAAAAGTAACTTCTTTGACTCTCCTTGTTGCAGTTATTCTTTACCACTCTGTGTTTCACAAAAAGTGTCCTCCTCAAAATGGCTACGTTCGTGCCTGCCTTAAAAGTAATGTATGCTGAAAACTGTTGATATAGCCTATTCTTCAAATCTATTCTATTAGCCTGTTTGGTACTCTATAGCAAATCGGATATTATATAACTTAATATTGGAAATCTAGAATCATATAATTGTTTTCTTTTTCTGTTATCTTAATTCTGGAAGTTGTTGGTATGGTATCTATAGGAAAAGTTATGTATACAAGTAGCTGAATGTGACAACTTACATTCACTTGTAGGTGGAGGTTATGTTGTATCACCAGTGAACAAAGGAAAGCAATCGGTTGTAAAGCATATGCTTGCTATTGATTGGAAGTCATGGAGATCTTATATTAAACCTTCTTCAGCACGTTCCATTACGATTAAAATGCTTGGCAGAGTTGCTGGTAGTCTTATTTTGCAAATAAGTTTATACTAGTGGACATAACTTAGTATTATATCCTTACCTAGGTGTCTACATTTATTTTATGTCACCAGATAATAGATATTAGCGTAGTTAATTGGAACATTAGTATTAAAGTTCATATTAACTTATTATTTGCAGCATTACGGGAGTTATTGAAAGCTAAGCTAGGAAATTGTCCTCCTTCTGATTATTCATCTGGAGAATTGATAAGAAAAAGTGGGCTTCGTCTAAATGGAGGAGAAATAAGCTCTGATACCGAAATTCAGGCTGGAGATGAGGACGCTAATGATAACTTTGATGAAGAAGTAGATCAAACACAAGAAGAGCGTGCAAGCCTTGTTAGTATGAATGATGCAGATGACAAGTTTTACGATGTTCTAGAACCATCGGACTGTGATGAGCCAGAAAATGAATGGATGGCCGAATGTAGTCACCAAAAGACTCAGGTAAAAGCTGTTTGAAATAGTTTGTTTAATAATTGACACTTACGACATTCCAAGGGAAGCTTTCAAGGGCCGGGGGTGTATGCTACTATTTAAGTATGTTTTAATATGCATTTTCCATATAGTCCAGCAATTTAGCGTTTATCTTGTCAAAACCCATTGGGTTCACCACCACCCATGACATTCCAAGAGATGCGCATACAGGCAGGGCTGTGTTTGAGAAATTTTAACTTTGTATGTCATAAACACTTTTTATGATGCTGGGTTGCTCATCTCATTTGCGGCTTTTCTCCTTTTAACATATTCTACTGGAAAAACCAGAAGTTATCAACTGCAGCTAGTTTCGTGAGAAGATTGCATGACCTTGCAGGTACTTAGTTTTGTCTTTGGTGTTATATCGCATTATCCAGGTTTAATTATTCTTTGATTAACAATGACTACAAACAAATCCACTACAGTTCAGAAGAGGGGTTATGTAGACTTGCATGAGATGGCCAGGGAAGAGAGTATCTCATGTGCCTATGGATCCACTCTTCCAAAAGATCCTACTTGTACTTTACCTTGCAGTTTGACAGAAACAGATCCTTCTACATTCCTGATTCGTGGAGAAAATTATCTAGTTGACGGCAAGAAGGTATAAGCAACAACTCCTTATCACTTACATGATGTTATCAACAAAACATAAAGTGGGAAAAGCTGTTTTGGCAGTTCCTTGCTTTCACCTTTTTCTATTTTCCATTACTTCAACAATCTATTATGGGCTGATCAAGCATTAGATATTGTCTTTCCCTCCTACAGTATGTGTTGAAATACACTAACTCCTAATCTACCGAATAAATAGCAGTTAGATTTAGGTGTTAGGTTTTTTGCTAGTGATGTAATTACTAATCAAGCCAAACATCTGCAGTCCTTTCAAAATTTCCGAAGTGGTATGACATGCTTAGTTTTCATGTTTATTCTTTGGTTGGCTTTTTTTTTATCACTAGGTTAAAGCAAAGGGAACCTTGATGCAATTGGTTGCTGCAGATTGGCTGAGATCTGATAGAAGGGAAGATGATCTTGCCGGCCGTCCTGGGAGCATTGTGCAGGTTGCTTGATTTCCATTCTTGTGGTCTTCATTTCTTGAATGTTCATTATGATTTGTCATTGTCATTGATTATCAACTAAACATGAAGTATATACTTGCAGAAATATGCAGCACAGGGTGGGCCTGAGTTCTTCTTCATTATAAACATTCAGGTTAGTTAGTAGGTTGTGCTTATGTTTACTAACATAAATATTTTCATAACGCTTATTTAGGTGTTTCTATGATCCAGGTTCCAGGTTCTACTACATATAGCCTTGCACTATACTATATGATGAATACCCCTGTGGAAGATGCTCCCTTGCTAGAGAGTTTTATAAAGGGTGATGATGCCTTCAGAAATTCGAGATTTAAACTTATACCATATATATCTAAGGTTAGTATAGTAATTGCTGGGCACAATTAACTCTAGTTGTACAACCCAAAATACACAAAATAAGTAAATGGTATAAGAATCTCTCTTTTAAATCCAAAATTAAGATTATCTCAAATAATGCATTGGGTTAGAATCCTCTCACATTGCAGCTTGCATTTGACCCTAGGCATTTCTTGACCCCGTGCAGATTTTGTAGAAACATTTTTTAAAATGTGAACGTGCCTTTTCCTAATTTTCTTTTTCAACCAATCACTTGTCTCTGAGTAATGTTCCTTTTTAATCTGTGATCAGCGATAGCTATGTCGATAAGGTCCTCTTCAAGGAGGCAAAAACTCTATTATTTTTCCATTTGTTTAATCCATGGATAGTAAGAGACTAAGAGTTACACAAGTTTTGTTTCAGGGTTCATGGATTGTAAAGCAGAGTGTAGGGAAGAAGGCATGCCTAGTTGGTCAAGCATTGGAAATCCACTATTTTCAGGGGAAGAACTATTTGGAGGTAAATTTTGCATAACTAATGGAGAGTACATGGTTTGTGACTAATTTAGAAAGTTAAAACAATTAGCATATGATCTTTGGTTGCTATATCTTAGGTTAAATCATACTACACGACATCCATCGATTTAAACTCCCTCACATTTTATAAATTCAAGAGTAAGAGTATTAGGAGTAATATTACTTAAATATCAGGAAAAGGTTTGTGTATACTCTTACAAATTAAGGAGTATCATATGTAATATCACTTAATATCAGGGGATATTTGTGTAATTTACTGAAAAAAATGGTAGGAATTCAAGAAATAATAGAGGCTATGTGGATGTGTGCATCATGCATAGAAGTGATCAAACTTTTAACTAGTGCTCATCTTGAAATCATGATATCCATTGCAGCTTGGGATTGATATTGGATCATCAACTGTCGCAAGAGGTGTGGTGAGTCTTGTCCTTGGGTACCTCAGTCATCTGGTTATTGAGATGGCCTTTTTAGTACAGGTAGAATGATCTTGTTCTTTTTCTTTCTTTAAATTAAGTTTTGTGAAAAAAAATTGAAATACCATATCATTAAAAAACTCCTAAATTCTCGTATTTGAATCATCTTCAGAACAATGCCGTTGGGTGGTTATCAGATCAGTTTCTTATATGCCTTTGTGCTAATAGGTGTGACATGCATCCTGTTTCAGGGAAATACTCGGGAAGAGCTCCCTGAATTTCTTCTTGGTACCGTCCGGCTTAACCATCTGGATGCTTCAAAATCAGTTCCACTGAAACCATGATTTCCGATGAGACTCGTACATTGTGGAGGAGGAAACTTCCAAGTTGCAAATGTAGATAATTGAAATTCTAGATTCTTTGCCTCCATAAATTTACTTCAACAAGTCATTATTTTTTATTCAATCAATTTAATTCTCTGAACCAGTTCTGGAACTGTGAGCATTGTTAGGAGGAGGATGAATATGTAGTAGGATTAATCTTTTTGAAATAATAAAGTAGCATTGGTTCGGTAGAAATGAATGTACATGTAAAATTTAAAATAAGTCATTATTCTACTGTTGCCCTTGCAAAGAGAGACTGAAAGAAAAGAGCAGAAGCAATTCAGTTCATGATTGCCAAAATACTTAAACATTCATAATGGTGTTTTTAACATTAATAATTCATTCCATTCTATTTCAAAAAATAGACTATGCTACAACTAGTAGTGAACGAGAATGCTTCTTGTGCAAGAAAACGACTTCGCCAATAGTTGTTAACAGATAGCAGTTGGGTGTGTATACCTCACTTGATAAAGATATCAGACAAGATAAAGTACATGCTTTTTTCTATTTCATCTCCGTGTGCCCGAGGTCACATATTTTCACCGCTATTCTATGTCGGTGCCACGAAGCATTTGAGAAAAATGAGAAAATAATATAAATAAAAAACTTTAGGCCAGTATTAATTGATTACTTCCATCGTCACTTGATCATGCTCTAATTATTAAGATCTAACTAGTTATGACAGTACTCCTCGTTACTATTGTATTTTTGTACTTTTGAACTTATATTAGCCGCGGTTTTTATTGGACAGTAGTGACACTAGGTTAAGTACAAATCTAATAAAATAAGCACGTGCTATAGTTCCTTAATAGCTAGTTTATACTTTCATCTGCTTTTTTCCAAATAATTAATCATTTCCTTTGATCCATTTTTCTCGATGGTAGATCTGACAACTATGTCTCCTTATATTTAGATCGACCATCTATCTAAAATCTACCCATCTTGGTCTCTCTGTTCTGTTTTCCGTAGGTGCTGTTTCTTTTCCTTTTATGTGGTTAAAACGTTTTCTTTCCCCCTGTGGTGTCTTTTTTATTTTCAAGTTTCCACTTTTCCTTCGCTTAAATGATGTGCAATTCTGCCACTAGTTAGAATTATGAACACGCTTTTACATTACATTAAGCCCAAAACTAATTCCTTTAATTATAAGCAATGAACAAATTACTTTTCTTTGTGCACTAAGTGTCAGCATTTTTATTGCCCTTAAACACGTAAAATTGTTGCATTTGCACAATAATAATAATAATAATGATAATAATAATAATAATGAGAACAGGGCTGGTCCCACGTGGAAATAAGAGTCCCAGGAATTATTAAATTTGAAAGGACCCATACTCATTGGGACGTAACAGGTAATGAAATAAATCTCATTGGTCCCGTGGTGATCGTCGGTGATCGCTCCAATCAATTTTTGGTTTTTTCTTTTTGGTTCAAATCACTCCAACAAATCTCTCTAAGATACATTCATTCAAATCACATATATTAATTTCCATTTAGATCCACCTTTTCTTGCTTTAAACAATTCCTCCCAGATCCATATCTCGTGCTTCATCACCCCCTTACCACCTCATTTGACCAACCTTCTTTATTTATTTATTTATTTTCCCCACTCCTTATTTACGTTGTTTTATTGACATATCTAATATATATAACTACTATTTTATATTATTGGTAGAAGAGCAAAAAATGGCAGCTAATTATATCATTTTTAGAGAAAAAGTTTATCATAAAAAATGTTAATTTCAAAGATATCAATCATATCATAAGACTAGTTTTCTAAAAGAAATGAAATATAGGTTTAATTTGATTATGCGTGAGAAAAAGAATTATTGGCCTTCTTTCCAAAAGTAAGGAGAAAAGTTCCTTTACCAAAATGAAAAAAATAGGATTTTTCTTGTAGCTACTAGCTTGATCAACTATTTAAGTTAACAAGTGAATAAGATTTTTAGGTTTCTTCACATTTTCATTCTTTATTTATTTGTGGTTCTACATTGTAGAATCCTGTATTTACACATTTTCAAGAGCATTGGCAGGAATAAAGAATGGCTTTTGGCTCCATCCAAACGGTCAAAACAAAATGCAAATATATATATTATATAAAATTTTACTAATAATAAAAAAATTATAAATATGTTTAATTATACATCGCTACATTAATAAAAATAATAACGTCTTATAAGTTATAACTATAACATAAATGATTATCTAAAAATAAATGTAATTTGATGTATATATAGAATTGTTTAAATATACAACATTCAACATAGAAAAATCTAATTAATTAAAAGTGAATATAAGAATTAAATGTGACAAGTAAATAAAAACATAAATCAAGGTTTAAAATTGAAATAGATGGAATGATACAGGAAAAGGAAAGTGAAAGAAATTATTTGTAAAGAGAAAGCCTTTTTAATGGAATAATAATAATAATAATAATAATAATAATAATAATAATAATAAATGGTCAAATTTATTTCTAAAAAATTATTTATTATTAAATTAATTTTAAAACTTTTTTTAATCAAATTAAATTTTAAAATATTTTAAATTAGTCATATTAATTATTTCGTCATTTTTATTACGATGCGTTGATATAGCACATTAAACAAAAATAACAAAATAATTAATATAACTAATTTAAAAAATAAATAATATTTCATGCATGAATTTCACCATTTTCTAGTAATAAATAATATAGATGGAAAGAGAAATATTTATTTAACTCACGAGAGCAACAGAGGGTGCAGGATAAGGTGTTCCGCATGGTAGCATCGCACAGCACTGCACAAAAACAAAACCTAATTTACCAAATTCGGACACAAAGAGATTCAAAGGAATCTCATTTCCCTTTGATCTTTTGTGCGTTCTGTCAGATTAATCTTCAGACTCTGTCGCCATTTTCATTATCACTGATTCACTGAGCAATGTGCTCCATTTCCTCACTGAAGCAAAACCATGTCTGAGGTACTTTCAAAGCGCCTCCCTTTCCTTCTTATTTTGTGTTCTTTTTATTTTCCTCCCTCTGTTTTATCACTATATATTGCATGCGCTCTCCATTATTTCATGTGGGCATAGATTATTTTTTCCTGCAAATTGATGGCAAATGTGAAAGACTGTCCTTTTTAGCTGGGTTTTATTTTGCTTTTTGTATTTTTTATGAATATAAAAAACACATAATCTCACTGTGACTAGGTTAATTTCAAGGTGAACCAATTTGGACCTGACAAGATAACATTCCCTTACATTTATACCATGCTTTTAGAATAAGTTCTTAATTTGTAGCTAATTTTCTACGGATAATCAATAGTTTGTAACTTTGTCTTGTTACTTTTTCGTTTGAGGTATGATATAATGTAATAAAGCAAGACATGATAATGCTTATAATTTGATGTCATTTGTATGAATTGTAATATTGTGGAGCAGGATGTTGGTAATAATATGAAGGACTCTTGGTTTTTCGAGAAGAATTTTAATGGCCTGTCCGACGAGGCTTTTGATGATGTCTTCAGCTTTTTAGATTTCCCGTTGGAAGATGTGGAACCGAATGTTGTTGAAGAAGACTGGGATGCTCAGTTTAAACGCATTGAGCCATGTTATGATGTTTTTTCGGTGTCATCGACTGTGCTCTGTAGTGATAAAACCCAAAATGAAAAGCCACAACTTGGGGGAAGTTTCTCTGGTTCTGTAAGTATTTTAATTTGCAATTATGGTGTATGGAATGCAGACTTTGATGTCTTTTGATCTGTGTAACTTTTTTTCACAATGCACTTATGTTGCATGTACTTAATATATTCATGCTGTTATCATGTGCAACTGAAGTAATATGAATCCATTGACGTTGAAGGATATATTGTGATTATTTCTTGCTTTTTTTTTTTGAATTTGTGTTACTGGCGATGACAACTTTGTTTTATATGATCCATGTCTTTTGTAAAATATTTGTCCTGAAATTTCATTGTAAACGTTTGATTGGAAAGATTAAGAATTATACTTAGTCGGCTCTTACTTTCAATGGTTAGAATTTTTGCCAAAGCTTTGACTTCTAAGGAAAAGTGGAACAGTGGGTGTAGAAACTTTGCCAATTTGACAAAACAAATTATGGCACTCATTTGTAGAATGGGCAAGAGGCGATACTTGTAATTCCTTCATGGGTAAGAGAAGGAACTTGTAGAATTACCTTGGTTTTTGGTTTAGGGAAATTGGAGAAAAAATGTGAAAGAATAAATATTAGAGTCTCAGTTTTCATAAATTTACTTCCTAGGTGGTATATTGGGAGAACATGGCACATGATTTAATGTCTACTGCTGAGCTGATTTCACAAGTATTAGAATGTCTCCCAGCAGTACTGACTTTGCAGTGTGCAACTCTAAATTGGCTCAAAACTTTGCTGCTACTGCCGTTTACTCATTCTTCACAGTAGCGGAGATCATAATAAGAGCAATGATATCTACTTAGTTTTGAAATAATTTACTTCGTTTCATCTGATACTGATCCAAAATCTCCTAGAGATGCTGCTATTATTCTGTTTGTACTCTGTAGTGCACGCCTTTATGCACCCGAAGTTGGAACTTTACAGGGTTGCATAGTTGCATGGCAAGGGGAGAGAAAGGGAGGAAGCTGGAAGTTAAATTCCTTTGTCTTCTATTCAGGTTGCCCAAACTTTCCTCTTGGTATACACAAAGCTGGTAGTTAAAGTATTTTGGATGGCACCAGAAGGTCTAAAACAAAACAAAGAGAAAGAAACACAGAAAAAAAAAAAAATATATATATATATATATATATATATATATAGAAAGAAATAACAAGGGAGGGAAATGTATCATCTGGTAAATTTTTAGTTGTATAAATGGTAAGCTTTATCAATCATTAGGTTCTAAAAAATGGGTGCCCTTCTTTCTGTTATATACACACAAAAGAACTCAAGAAAATCTCAGTAGTCATGCCTTAAATTTTAGGAGTGTCACCCTCAGAAAGTGAGAATTATCTGGCAACAGTATTTAGACTGTGCTTGAAATGCGGAAGTTTTAGTCATTTTGGATGATGAATATATGGCAGCATGTGTAGAATATCTTCTTGTGTTCTTGAAGAAGTGGATGAATAGAGATATATCTTCCTGTGTGTTGTTATCTGGTCAATGACCAGATAAACACATAATTATTGGCCCCTTGCGTCTCTGCATAGATTTAAATTGTTTAAACTTCTCTCTGTTAAGCTGTCTGCTGCAACTATTCCTGGGTGATTATAGGTTAAGTTTTCCTCGGTGGATCTGTTTAATGAAAAAAGAGTTAGTTTGCAGTGTGTAGTCATACATGTTTTAGAGGCAAGACTTTGCAGACCTAGTAGTTTGAGTGAAAAAAGGCTCTTTGGTCCCTGATATGACAATTTTCCATAGCAGAAGCTTATAAATGATAACACTACGAGATGCATTCAAACAGTAGCAGCCTCTTACAGGATGGCTGTGGAGTGGAATATGGATGTAAATGTTAGAAGAAATTACCTAGATTCCTTATTTGTTTATTAATTTCAAATGTGCTTAGGTAAATTGATCTGTGATTTCAAGATAATCAATCATATAATTAATGTTGCATCTGATTTGAACTCTCTGTTTTTGGGTTTGATGATCATTTTACATTGCAGAGTAATGAGGTTTCTCCAATAAAACAGCTGGATGAGACTGCTGGATTGGATGTTGGAAAAACCATTCTGAACCAGAATTCATCTCTCAATGGAAAAGATTTGCATCAACTTCAAACCTACAGCCCAGTTTCTGTTTTTGAAAGCAGTAGTACTTCTTCAGCTGAGAATTCCAACTTTGATCTACCTGCCATCCCGGTAAAGCGTGCTCGAAGCAAGCGCCAGCGTGCATCGAGCTTCAGTCCTCTATTTGTGATTCCTTCTGTTCCTACTTCACCGGCTTGGCAAATTTATGAAATGAAAGTTGACCCGGAATCAAATTTAGGGACACACCATGCCGGGAAATCATTAAACAACACGAAAAAACAGAGGAAAAAGGATCTCCCTGTGCTTTCAGTTCACAATGACATGAAAAGATCTTCATCACAGGAGCCAGTTCCCACCAGAAAATGCATGCATTGCGAGGTGACAAAGACCCCACAGTGGAGAGAGGGACCGATGGGTCCAAAGACGCTGTGCAATGCCTGCGGTGTTCGATACAGGTCTGGTCGCCTCTTCCCCGAATACCGGCCAGCAGCTAGCCCCACTTTTGTACCATCAGTGCATTCAAACTGTCATAAGAAGGTCATAGAGATGAGAAGCAAAGGAATCCAGGCAAGCCTTAGGAATCCATTGTCGGCGATGTCAAACCTTCATGGAAATTCTGTAGGATAATATTACCTTTGGATTTTATAATTAGAAGGGAAGTAGTCCCTCCCAGACAGAACCCTCCTTGTTTTAATTTATTTGGTTTTTTAGTCTTATGTTATATTCCTTAGCATCATTTGTTTTACTAATGTAAATTGTTTGGTGAAATAAGAAGGTAGTAGGGTACAAGTACAAGATCACTGATTAGTGTTTGTTAGGCATTCAAGGGAACATGTTATCTGAGGTTAGGATTTGGTATATAAATTTCCAAATATGTATTTTCATTGCTTTCTTTCTGCACATGGAAGCAACAGAACAGGTACATGAACTGAAGGGATCAAAGTAGGGACAAAGTACAATGATATATCACATGGCTATTATAACATGACACAAATTTACAGGGTAAAGCCACATGCATTGGATCTGCAAGCTGGAATGGTGCCTTTCCTAGTCAACCTCAAATATGAGAACTAGGTTTTTTGATATTTTATAATATATTTTGGTTTATTAAGAGTATCCATCACTAATTCCTTTGCTGCAGGTCCTACTGTTCTTTTTAATTATTGTTATTATTTGAAGTTGTTTAATTTAGTAGAGTTAGGCCCTCCTAAAGCCCATTTTGTTTTCTATGGGCTGGCTTCAAATTTTTTTTAAAACAATTCATGAGATGTTTTGTAACGTTTTTCTCAACAATAATACTAATTTTCTCTTCTTTTTTTTTTTTTGGTTACCCTCTTCATTATGTACACTTATAATTTTTTAAATGGCTTAGGGATTTTTTGTTAAGGTAATTTCTTTGGTATTCCACAATAATTCAACGGAATCGTAATGTATTGTAACTGTATGCATTGTAACTTGTTTTTTAACTGGAGTTGGCCCAAAACATTAAAGCAGCCCACAATGACATTTTCTTAAAGGAGACAAAAAAAAAGGTTCAAACTTACAAAACTTACAAATTTTGGTTATTTTTAACTAATTTTTTTTATTACCAAATATTTCTGTTTATCCAAGATTACAAAAAATAAACAATTTAGCACCATCAAGCATATCTAATGAAATTCACCTTTAAATGCTTTTTTGTTTTTGAATTTATTCAAGTGACAAGTTCAGGAATCAAGACAATTAACAGTGCCCCTCTAACAATAAATTTGGGTTGATTGAGTGGTCAGTTCACTGAACTAATTAAATAAATGTTAGAAATTTTAAATCTTATTTTATGTATGCATCAACTTATTAGCCTTGGAATCCACTCTTAATCAAAGTATTACTATCTAGATTATCAAGCAGCAAACATGCACAAATTATGGCGCATTATCATAATAACAGTCCAAACAGGTAAGGTAGCGGCGGTTAGGGGCATCAGCTAAATGAAAAAAGGATTAAAACAATAGCATAGAATAGGTTAATTAATTTGTTGAATTTATTGGCCCTATTGATATACTTGTTCCACATGTTTGTACATGCCTTATTTTAAAGGAATGGCCATGAATGATTTAATAGTGGTCCTATATACCTACATTTATATACACTCTAAAATAGATACATAGAGTTTGGTCTTAATTATTACTGTGATATGATGTTTGCATGCATTACTATTCTATTCTCTCACACTCACTCACTCGCCCATGCATCCCCACACCCTAATAGCTAACCATGCATGTGAAAAACCTATGATTCTAAAGTCTAAAAAGGACTGAATATTCCCCTAATACCTAAGGATAATAGCATAGCATATATTAGGTATTAGAAATGAAATGAAATCAAAGTACATGCCATTAATTAAACCTAGTGTATGTGAATGGACATCTACCTTTTCCATCCTCCCTAGTCCATACGCATGCCATAACATTCTACTTTTACACATCATTCACCAACACTACCCATTCATTATATTTCTATACTTATTATCCTACTCAATTCTTAAAGGATAATAGTTACCAAGGGAACCGAAATCTTTATCCCATTTCTCGTTACATTGGTTAGTACATACGTAATTAAATTTGAATTCAAACCAAGACATAGCTTTTAATAGGTTGTAGCTTGTCAAGCACTTATTAATTTAGTTGAATTCAATGAAGCTCCTACCACTATATTATTATATTTATTCATATATATGATGTCCTTTTCCGCAAAGCATGTTTTGTTGGGGGTACTCAAGAAAATGAGTTCTAAATTAGAAGTTTAGAAACTCAACCATGAAAACAAAAACCAAAAGAGAATAATTAATGAGTGAACGGTGTTGGAGATGAAAAATAATGTGGCTAACTAATTAAAACGAAAGTAAGTAGCAGCCAAGAACAAACGTTAACCGCTGATCCGACATTCTAACTCTCCTGAGACTGAAATGTGACACGTGGTGTTGTCAAATGCATTGCACAACACCTTATATATATGATATAGTATTTTTTTCCTCTAATGGATTTTGTTCTACCGCTTCTTCTTTTACAAGTTTTAAACACTCTTTACTTTTACAGTGTCAAGTATTGTGTTACTCTTTATTTTAATTTATCAAAAAATAAATATTCTTTAAGGTTCCAGTGAAATAAAGGTATTATACTAATATAACAAGTTATTTTTTTCCATAGTATCTTATAGATTTGAGTTCTATTTAAAAATTTGTTATTGATTAATAAATTATTGTATGCACAAGACAAAATTTAAACTAATAAATAAGTGAGGTAATTATTCAACTAATCTAAGTTATTTTTTTTTTTTTGGTTTCTTACGGTATCTCCTAGCTCGGCAAGCCAAGGACTAATCCATCGCGGTACTAAGCTCCACTGCATGCACAAGGCGGGATTTGAACCCCCGACACTTGCTTAAGCGGACTAGTGAGCTAACCACTACACCAACCCAACTTGGTTTAATCTAAATTAGTTAATAAAAAAAACCAACCTAAAAAAATTATCGCATGGTTCTTTTTTTTTTTTTTTTGCAATGGAGGGCCGAAGCCCAAAGAAGAGTAAGTACCAACAGCATTCAGTAGCTCGTCCCCAATACATCACAAGAAACTAGAAACGCAATATTATTATTATTATTATTATTATTTCCACATTACATTATTTGAATCTTCGACGAGTCTATAAATTGGGAACATATGTTTCCCTAGCTTGAAAGTTGTATGAAACCTTGATGAGATTATTGTTACTAAATTCTCCTAATTAGTAAATTTGATTATTTATTTTAAATCCAAGTAGCAACATGACAGCATGTGAGTTTGGAAATTGGGGGAGATTATGAATTGATGGTGGCAGCGGCAGATGGTTGCTTGCTTTCTATTGACTCCATTCCAACCCGCCAACCACCGACCGTCTTTATAGCATCATCCCATATATACTCACTTCTCATTTCTCAATATCCAATGCAACTTTCACTTTCGGATAACAATTCTATCACTTTTCCACTTTCCTATATATCTCTAATTTTACATTCAATTCTTAACAAACTTTTACCATGTACCATACATATATCTTTTAAATTAAACCATAAATAAAATTAATTAGGGTTTTAATATATCTTTTGATATTTTATTTTTATTTTTCAATATATCCTCTGACTAAACTAATTTATCGTGAATTTAAGTTATGAAATTTGAAATCTTGATATTTGTTTAAACGAATATGTCAGTTAATTAGCTACTTAATTAATTTGATTATATATTTTTTGATAATATTTACATATAAAAATGATAATTAAGATAATTTAGTTAAATATAAAAAAAATTTTGTTCATTTTTAAACTGTATTTATTAAATAAAGAGTGATACACTCTTTATTAACTAAATTAAGAGAGAATGATACTTTTTTCTTCTACGAGATATTTAGATGATACTCTCTTTTCTTCTATTTCTAAAATATACATATCTCCTGTAAAAGTTAAATAACATACACTTTAATTTATTTGATTAAAATATTTTTTAATAATTAACTTTACATACACTAATTATTTTATTGTTTCAAAAAATGATGTAATAATATAAAATATATACTTATTATTATTGTAATAGTTTTTGTTTATTTTTAATATTTTAACTTGTTACAAACATATTTAATTCAAAATTTTTTATATATTTTATGATTAATAAAAAAATTTAAAAAATTAAAATTTATTATATTAATAGTTATATATTTTATTTTATTTTTAATTTTTTTATCATTAATCATAAAATATATAAAAATTTTAGATTAAATATTTGTATAAAAATATTAAAAATAAATTAAATTTATTATAGTAATAATAAATATATATTTTATATTATTATTACTATTATATATAATTATAATAATTATTATTAAAGAGTATTTTAGTTAAATAGACTAAAATGTATATTATTTAATTATTGTAAAAAGAGAAAGTGTATATTTTAAAAATAGAAAGAATATCATTTAGATATATTGTAAGAGAAAAATATGTCATTTTTTTCAACAAATTTTAACTCTTTATTTATTGTATTTTATATAATAGTTCGAATTCAAAATTTAAAATTAGTTGGCAGGACTTAAGATTTAGAATTAAAAAATTTAAAGTTTAAAATTTAAGAGATATTAAATTCTTTAAATTCTTGATAGCACTCCACTCCTTGTTTGTTTGGGAGCAGCATTCACCAAAATGTTTGATTGAACACATGTTTGTAAAAATAAAGTAATTAATTAATAAGATGCAGAGATGCAAGGTGGTGTGGTATGTAAATATAAATAGTGTAAATGGGGGATGTTAAACCCGTGAGAGTGAGAGAGAAACAGAGAGAACAGAACACAACGACAGAGATTCCTAAGAGAGAGGAGTGTCCCCATCCATCATCACGATGCATGGTGGGGACCCTCCTTTTGCCATAGCTAACGTGTCCAACCACTCTGATCTTGACACGTGTCCAATCTCAACCAACGCCTACACTTGTCTCTAGCTGTCACCATCCCCTTCCTTCAATAATTATAATCCAAAGTTACCAACATTATTAGTAAGACAAGATAACATTGGCCTCATCACTGCTGTAATAAACTCTGAGTCTCACTGCAAAGGGAGGGGGGTAGAGTGGTCCATTTGGTAAATAATAGTGGAGGGAAGAAGGAGTTGACATTGGACATGTAAAAATAAAATCAAATTGATGCATGCACTCAAAGCTAGTACTACCCTAGCTATACACCTACTAGCTAGTAGGAGCTAGCTACTAGTCTTTTATCATCTTCATCACTTACCATTGCCAGCCTCATAGACAGAGACCAGACCAGCTCACAGGAGAGGACACTGACCCCTTTTTAGGGTTTGTTTGCCTTGCCCTACCCGCTTTTCAATTTTCACTTTTTTTTTTTGAAAAAATGATAAATAGTTCCGACTTTTTGTTTTGCGGACATTTTTGTTTTTGACCATTGAAAAATATTTTTGAGTCCCTAATCTTCACAAAATTTGGACGAATCAGTCTCTGACAAAGGCATTTGGACGGATCAGTCCCTAACGGAGGTATTTGGACGGAGGGACTGATCTGTCCAAGTTTTGTGAAGATCAGAAATTTAAAAATATTTTTCAATGGTCAAAAATAAAAATGTCTGCAGGACAAATAGATTCCTCTTTTTTTTTTTAATTTTTTTTTTCTCATTCATGATGATGATAAAAGAGAGTCAGATAATTACGATTAAATTGTCTCCGTGTGATTATCAATTTAAGTAGTGAAAACAACCACAAATGTAATATCGTATTAATACGTTCATTATATTCTTTGAGTGCGACTCTTATTTTAAACTCTGTGTTAACGCAAGATGCTCTTATATCAAGCTGTCCATTCTTTAATTTCATGTCGATCATGATCATCATAGATTCATATAGAGGCATCTTGTTTAAACATATGGCCAAAAGTTGGGTTCTTTTGTCAATTTCTGGGGACCCCTTTTCCTCCTGCCATGGTGGGTAGGGCCCTATGAAATTTGGTCTTGCATGCAATCCTACCATGTCAGCAACTAACAACAACATACCCTGGATGGCTTAATTAACTTAATCCGTCTTAAAGGAAAAATAAAATGGGATTTGAAGGAGACAAATTCTGGCAGTGAGAGAGGATGCATAAGAATAGTGAAGAAAATGAGGTGAGTATATAGAGATGGTGAAAGGGACCACATCATAAAATGGTACTGCAAGAAAAGGACAAAGGCCATAGAGGGAAAAAACCAAATGCATGAGTGTGTTCAAATTTACAATTATTTACCATATGAGCATAGATAGCATGGATGAATATGGGCACAGTATAGCAATACAAATTAATTTGGGACGGCAAAAATGGGACATCTTTGAAAGTTATGGCCCCCTTTCAGCATAAGATAAGAATGAGCTTGCATTTGGTGCAGGAGGGGCCACCCCATAATTATTATTCAATTCTCAATTCTTTTTAATTTAATATAATTTAATTTCTTGTCTCTCCAACAAAAAAAATTGTTGTGCATGTATGTATCTATGTATGTTATGTATGATCGTTTTCTCCATGTGTCAATCATTTCATCTTCATGTCTTAATTGTCTCGGCATTTTGTGTCGGTATCAATGTTGATTCTTAACCAACCAATCCAATATCCTTTTCCAAACCACACCTTCTTGCCTGGGTTATCAATATTCAATACTACTACTACTACTAACTACTATTATATATTATTATTCTCCTCTTTTTTTTATATTCGTTCATATTGATGATGATGACGACGACGTTGTTGTTGTTGTTGGTGTGTTTTCTATCATAAGATTCGTACAAAAGCACGCATCAAACTTAATTTAGTTTTATTATTTAATAACCAAATAGAGAATAGGATAGAATGGAATAGAATAGAAGAGAAGATATTGATTTAACATAACAAGATGATTGTATTTAAGGCCAAAGTCCAATCCAATTGATTCCTAAGAAGATCAAATAGTTATTCCTTTTAACCCTTACATACATGATCCTATATGACTATATATACTGTACTCTATATAGTGTGTATATATATACGTGTATGTATGTGCGTTGACAATCAACTCTAAAATCGGCTATGTATCGTACTTGCCGGTGCTTTCTCTTTCTACCTATTTCTATTGTCGCCTTCTGCCTAGTTTTAGACCATCAAATTTATATATTTTAATATTCCATCATAATTATTTTTTTTATTATCATGAATGCTTTTAAGCGAATTTTTTATTTTTAATATTGGATTGGTAGTGGTATTTTTTAAAATGTGGATTATTGGGGTGTTATACTCAAATATGGAATCCTTTAATTAGAGAAGTAGAAATTGGACCGTCTGATTTATTAGAGATACAGAAATCGTACCGTCTAATTTTTAGAGGTACACAAATTGGATTGTCCGATTTGTAGAGGTACACAAATCAGACCGTCCAATTTGTAGTAAAAAAAATTAAACAATTTGAAGTACAGAAATTGGACCTCCGATTTGTGAGAGGTACACAAATCGGACCGTCTGATTTGTGGAAAAAAAATTAAAAAAATTGAGGTATAGAAATCGGATCCTCCGATTTATATACTTTTCACAATTTTAAAAAACACAAAAAATTACAATGTTAAAGTATATCACTATTTCTACTTCCATAACAAAAAAAAATTAGCCTTTTACGCTGTTATAAAATATAAGATACAAATAGCATGATTCAATCAAATATTAACAGTAATTATTGTATTATAAATCGGTTAAATTCGAGATATATCTCATATGAAACGTTTAAATAATATAATAGTAGATAATACAGTATATAATTTTTATTATAACTATTAATCCTCGTACTAGTAACTAAAGATTTTAAAATGGTAACAATACCGACCACATAATAAGAATATTATGAAAGAAACGTGTTAGATACTTTTTGAATTTCACTTCTAAGAAATCTTTGATAAAATGCTATTTGAGCTAATTTGAGTGTCAGTGTCTTTTAATTAATATGCATCTACTCAATTTTCTTCGCAAAATTAAAGTATACCATGTCCTCATAAGTTTAATTCTTTTAAAAATTGATATATATATATATTAATTTGTAAAGTATATCTTTTAAAAATTGATATATATATATATATATTAATTTGTAAAGTATAATAATTTTATGTATACTAAAATTAACTATCAACATCAACATCAGTCACTATGTATTTATATATGTAATTATATATAAATATTTAATTTATTTTTAATATATATTATATTATAATATATATTTTATATTAGTGACTAATTTTAATATATATCTAATATAGTTATACATCAAAGAGGGTCATCACGGAATATCAGTTATAATTTGTAAAGTATAGTAGTTGTAGTAACTTCCAAGCGAATAAGAAGTATTAATATATGTAGGAATATTTGATTGGCTTAATGACAAAAAAAGAAAGAAAAATAGTGTTGTTGGGAGTGGTTCTTTGTTGATATCTGTTTGGTGTATAATTAAAGTGATGATTAGGGCGTAAGAATAAAATGCAAGAAAAGAACAAGAAAAACTTTCCGTGTCCCGTTGGTTTGTGATACCCAAACGAGGTTTTAGAGAGCCAAATCTTTGCATGACCTGAAGGCACCGTTTTACCAGCCAAAAAAAAGAGTCAGCAATGAGACAAAAAAAAAAAAAATAGAAAAAGATAAATAGATCCCTGATTTTTTGTCTCACGGATATTTTTGTCTCTAACCATTGAAAAATACTTTTAAGTCCCTGACCTTCACAAAACTTAAACGGATCAGTCCTTCCGTCCAAATACCTCTGTCAGGACTGATCCGTCCAAATGCCTCTATCAGGGACTGGTCCATCCAAATTTTGTGAAAGTTAAAAATTTAAAAGTATTTTTTCAATGGTTAGAGATAAAAATATCCGCAGAACAAAAGGTCGGGACCTATTTATCATTTTTTCAAAAAAAAGCTTTAACTTCACCATATCAACACATTTCCATCTTCCTTCTTCATTCCGGTATCCTTTCACATGTGACATGTTCTTCCTTATTTTATCTAATATATATATATATATATTGCCAATAAATAAATAACACAATAGTAGTCTCATTATTTGAGACCCTTTTGGATAGTACATGAGACATTAGTTCGCTTATAAAAATAGGACTTCATCATGATGGTTTAAGATTACTATTATATATAAATTTAATTTTAATGTATTTTTAGTATTAAACGTTTTACTCACATAATATTATATTAATAAAAATAATTATTTTTTATATTAACGATATAAATAATCATAAAAAAATTGTTATAATTGCATGTCATATATATATAACACTATTTGTCAAATATATATATATTAAAAAAAGCTTTGATTCTCACCTAACTACAATCATATACATGTCCTTGTTTTATGGGAAAAAAGGAGGAGGAAATTAAAATTTCAAATTTGAAGGAAAAACAACAATACATTTGGCTGTTGATATAATTTGATTATTACTACTCACCTTTTACAATGGGACGGAGTAATAAGTAATTCATCTCAATCAGAAAAGTTTCACGGATCATATATTCAACATAGACTTTTACTGTAAATTAATAAATTGAATTTTAACATATAAGTCCCACAAAAAAAACATAATTAATAATAAAAAATATCACTTAAAAACAAACCATTCCCTTTCATAACCGAAACATAAGTTTTATGAGAGAATTATTGTCCCGTAACCAAGAGCATGGCCCCCCATTTTTTATTTTGTCTTTGTCTTTCTCTTTAATTAATTAATTACTTTGTCCATGTATATATTACTTTGTGCAATTCTTTGTATAAGTTTTTTATCCTCATGTCTCCTCACATTATCCATCGCCAAAATTAGAGAATATGCATACATAAAAGGATAAAATATATTTAAATTAAGAAGATGAACTAATTTAATATTATATAAAATTAAAAAATATTCCTAAATATTATAAATAAATAATGGTTAATTTATTTATTTTAATTAAATTAAAAGAAGTAATAAAATAACTAATATTATCTTAACATTAAAAAATAAATAATTATATAAATTTAAATTTTGATAAATATATTAATTAATAGAATAGTGTTCTTATACTCACTTAAAATTTTTAGATTCAAATTTTATTTTTAATTTAAAAAAAAAATGCAGAGCGCGTGGAGAAAATAATGTGTGAAAGAAAGGGCCAAAGCCAACCAATTTAAGGACCGCTTTTTTATTAGCATGGTCCGACCAAACACTCGCGGGCCCTCACTTCCCTCCCACACCATTCCCACTCTCCCTTATTGCGCGTGTATTCCACGCATCATGCCTCTCCACTTGCAATATCTTGGTTGTGATATATTTTACATTATTATCTATTATTTTTCTATTTATAGGATATTCCCGTGATTATAGTCAAAGTTAATTATAACAATTGACGTGATGAGATGTTTTAATTGAATAACAATATATATATATATAAAACAAATAAATCTTTAATTTTTTAATTCAAAAATATATAATTTTTTGATTGATTGAAAATATAAAAAAATAAATTAATCTTTTAAAGAGGTTTAAATGTTCTATATTTTAAAAAATAAATAATATTTTTATATTTTTAATTAATTAATAATTTATTTATTTTTGAAATAAAAAATTAAAATCTATTTATTATTTACTCTAAAAAGAACTTGTTTATATTAACAACAATGCATTTTAATTAAAATTTGTTCTTTTCTTTTTTTGTCACTTGGGTGAAAGCATTGATGTTATTCCGAGGCAGGGGGGTAAAACTAGTTCTATTTTAGAATAAAATAAACACATTATTTGTATTTTTAAAATATTTATCTCATCTATAGTATTTTTTATCTTTATATTTAATAATTATAGTTTTTTAAAAGATATGTATATTGTTAATCATATTAGGTTAAATTTATTTTTGTTAACGGAAATAAATTTTTATATTTTCAATATATCAAATACATAAAAATTTAAGAAAATTATTATTATACTTTTAAATGCACCCTTGGATTTTTTTATTATTTTACTGTATTCTTCAATCCAGTAGACAATAATTAATCTATTGTAAATTTGAGTTTTATTTAAAAGTTTGTAATCGGCCAATTTGTTGATGTATATATAAAATGGGATTCGAGGTTTATCGTTGACCAATAAATTATTATATGTATAACTCGAAATTCGAATTTTCAACACTTATTTAAACAAATTAGTGAGTTAATCACTAGAAATCTAGAACAACTCAACTTAATATAACCTTACTTAAATATATAATTTTTTTATTTGTGCTTATTACCATGAAAAAAATTAATTGCAATATTAAAAAGGCAGTTCCAGAAAATGCGTTATTTTGTCACCTTACGAGTAATTGCAGGCAGAGAGTGGGCACTGAACAGTGGCAAAAGTTCACTCGCACATTTTTTTTTAAAAGCCTTCAATTTTGTTCATTAACTCGCGATATTTTCTGACATAATGCTCTCTTTATTATTTTTGGAAATTACCACTTTGCTTTATTATTTATTATTATATCGTCATAATTATGGGACCAAAACAGTTCCATTTCCTCTTCCCACTAGTTGATTTATTTATACATTATTTGTTTGTTTATATTAATTAGAGAAATTGTTTTGGTTTGGCTGGCTAGCCTCACCAATAGGTTTGGTTCTGTTGTTGTTTATAGCCTTAGGATTGTGTCTGTGCCTCTTATGTGTTTGTGTTTATGTCTCTGTGACTCTCTGTAAGCAACTCAAAAAGTTGTGTCTCTTTCTTTCTTCTTTCTATTTCCTTTCATGAAAACTCAGAATGAAGCAAGAGGTTACTGTGATTGAGTGAGCCAGAAGAACAAATCCAATTCTTAGGTCCCTTTTCAGTGTTTTCTTTTGTTGGTTTTTCTGATTTATTTTCTTCTTCATCTCAACGTGTTTGAGGAAAGTGGCTTTGAGTTCTTGCTCTGAATGTTCCTGCATGGTCAAAACGTGATCGAATTTGGAAACCTCATGTGCAACCGCTTTGTTCTCTGTTAGAGTAGGGGAAGCTGAAGTTCCTATCTTTGTTGGGGGTTCGAAGATTCTAAGCTAAGAACTTTGGAATCAATCAAAATCCCTCAGCTGCAAATTTTCACCCTCCAAACTTGTCTGCTGCTAAGAAAGGTAAAACATTTACTCTGTTATGTTCCTACTTCCAATCCAATGGTTTTCCACTGTGTAAATCAATGAAGAAAGTGACTTAGCTTCCTATTGTTCACTCATTTTTCCACAGCATTCACCGAAGGATAGAATCAGAATCGGAATCAGCATCAGAACCAGAAATAGCAAAACCACCATACCAAAAAAACTTCAACTTTTTGTGCTCCCCTGTTTCTACACTCTGTTTTTCTGCCAAGCCAAGAAATGAAGGAAGCTGAGAAGAGCTTGGATCCGCAGCTATGGCATGCTTGTGCCGGTGGCATGGTTCAGATGCCTCCGGTGAACTCCAAAGTCTTCTACTTTCCACAAGGGCATGCCGAGCATGCACAAACTAACGTTGATCTGGGAGCTCCCCTGAGGGTTCCTTCCTTCATCCTCTGCCGCGTGGCGCAGGTGAAATTCCTTGCTGACCCTGAAACCGATGAAGTCTTTACAAGGATGAGCTTGGTTCCCCTGAGGAATTCAGAGCTTGATTCTGATGATGGCGGTGTCCTTGATGCCAATGCTTTGGAGAATTCAGAAAAGCCTGCTTCTTTTGCAAAGACCTTAACTCAATCCGATGCAAACAATGGTGGGGGGTTCTCTGTTCCAAGGTACTGTGCAGAAACAATCTTCCCCCGACTCGATTACTCCGCAGAGCCGCCGGTTCAGACCGTGATCGCCAAGGATGTTCATGGTGAAGTTTGGAAGTTCAGGCACATATATAGGGGCACACCGAGGAGGCACTTGCTCACAACAGGGTGGAGCAGTTTTGTCAACCAGAAGAAACTGGTTGCAGGGGATTCAATTGTGTTCCTGAGGGCCGAAAATGGTGATCTCTGTGTTGGGATTAGGCGTGCCAAGAGGGGAACAGGTGGAGGATCGGAGGCGCCATCGGGATGGAGCTCCGGGAATGGAAGTTGTGGCCTTGGCTCTTATGGAGCATTCTCTGCCTTCTTGAGAGAGGAGACCAAGCTGTTGAGGAATGGTTGTGGGAATTCGAGTCCCGGTGGTGGCGGCAGTGGTTTGAATGGAAAAGCTAAAGTAAGTCCTGAATCTGTGAGGGAGGCTATAACACTGGCTGCTAGCAATCAGCCATTTGAAGTTGTTTATTATCCAAGGGCAAGCACACCGGAGTTTTGCATCAAGGCTTCGGCTGTGAGGGCAGCAATGAGGATACAATGGAGCACTGGGATGAGGTTCAAGATGGCCTTTGAGACTGAGGATTCTTCTAGGATCAGCTGGTTCATGGGGACCATTGCTTCTGTTCAGGTTGTTGATCCTATCCGCTGGCCTAATTCCCCTTGGAGACTTCTTCAGGTACTACTCTTCCATCCTGTGTTGCTTATTCCTTATTATACTGCATAAAATTTGACACTCTAGATATTCTTTTTGGTCTGAGCATGTTTCCAACAATTAAGTTCCTAATCTGTTTTCCTTGGAGTTGTGCTTGTGATTTGTTATGGTTGACTTTTATGGTCTTTGTTTGGAAAATCTTCTTGTCAACATATATAACACAAAATTTAAGTCAATTTTTATGTTTTGTATGCTTGATTTGATTGTATTCAAACCACCATAGTTTAATTCAGATCAATCTAGTCTAGCAGAAAAGCTTATCATGTCATGTTTGATTAATCACTTGTAGGTTACTTGGGATGAGCCAGATTTGTTACATAATGTGAAGCGTGTAAGCCCATGGTTGGTTGAATTGGTATCAAGCATGCCAGCCATCAATCTATCGCCCTTCTCTCCGCCAAGGAAGAAACTCCGGTTTCCACAACACCCCGACTTCCCCCTCGACGTTCAATTTCCTATACCGTCGTTTTCAGGCAACCCCCTAGGGCCTCATAGCAGCCCCTTGTGTTGTCCATCTGATAATGCTCCTGCAGGCATACAGGGAGCCAGGCATGCTCAAATTGGAATATCTCTTTCAGATCTCTACCTTAACAACAAACTGCAGTTGGGGGTGATTCCGGCCGCGAATGTTCAGCGACTGGATTTGCATTCGGGGTTTCCCAGTGGCGGCAACTTCACTGGCCATGACAAGAGTAAAGAAAGCTTGTCATGCTTGCTAACCATGGGAAATTCTCACAATAAGAGTTTGGAGAAGTCTGATAATGTGAAGAGACACCAATTTTTGCTTTTTGGTCAACCAATACTCACTGAGCAACAAATCTCCAGAAGGCCTTCTTCTTCTGGTGGTGATGATGATGTGTTGCCTCAGAATGGTACCAAGAAAACTTCAATAGATGAGAATGAGAACAAAGACAAAGACAAAGAGAAGTGGTTTTTCAATGACTCTCAATCTCCTCTTTCACAACAATTTTCACCTGGTAAATCAAAATCATCTTGTAGCACAGAGTTATCTTGGCAAATTGGGTTGGATACTGGTCATTGCAAGGTGTTCATGGAGTCAGAAGATGTTGGAAGGACACTTGACCTGTCACGTCTTAGCTCCTATGATGAACTGTATAGGAGACTCAGCAACATGTTTGGAATCGAAAGATCTGAGTTGTTGAGTCATGTACTCTACCGTGATGCAACTGGTGCTGTCAAGCAAACTGGTGAAGAACCCTTCAGGTATACATATTACTATTCCTTTGTTCATCTTATTAATTTCGTGGAGCTACTACTTTTTACTTAAAATCTGACACCTCCATGAAGTTCCAGCATGAATTTATTCTTTTATCAGATGCATCATGCATGTATATAAAAAGAATATATTTTTTTTGAAACCATAAATAAGTAAATGTTATTGGTTTTTAATGTTTTTTCTGCATCATCACATTGCAGTGACTTCATGAAGACAGCAAAAAGATTGACAATTCTGACGGATCCAAGCAACAAGGATGCAAGGAGGTGAGTGAGTTATTGAGAACACTAAAGATTATATTATATTATATGAATTTAATTTTGATGTCCTGCGAGTGTAAAACAGTTTTACACATGCATCTAATTACATAATGTCATGTCAGTAAAAATAGCTTTCTTTTACGTTAATCGCGGAAATGATCATCCAAAAGAAATGCGATGTAAAGCATGTTACGCTTTCAAGACATCAAAATTAAACTCTTATTATTGTGTTATATTATTATTATATGTAATGTGTAAGTGCATGTGACATTGAGTGTTGTGTGTCATTGCAGGGCATGGATTACAGGTACTCGTAATGGTGAACATGGATTGGATGCATCAAACAAGACAGGTCCTCTTAGCATATTTGCTTGATAATAACATGGTGTTGCTGTCTCACTATAATGAGATTAATACCCTCTTTTTTGTATTTGACGAGTTGAATTGAAGGACGAACTTTCATATAGAGGGGGCTCCAATTATGAACTGAGCCATTTTTAAATTCACACCAACATTGCCGTCTTTGTTTTTCTATGTGCAAATATATAATATCATTATTTTCCTGCATCAATGTGAAGACAATTGGGAACCTTTTGAGTTTTAATGATCAAACGAAAAAAGAAAAAAAATGAAGTCATCAGTTTGAAGATCCACCATTTTTTTTGTCACATGGCTATATGCTTGTTCTTAGTGGATTTTAATGTTTTCTCTTTATTGTTAACCGCCATTTTGTTCAACCAGTCGCATTAATCATCTACAGCTATAAAATATGATGCGGAAATTACGTAATGATGATTACATTCAACAGAGTACACTAAGAAATAATCCTGTAAATGTCATAATCTATGATTTAATAGTAAAAAAATATATGATAAATTGACTATAAAAAAAGATGAAAATTTGTAACAAAGCTTATAAGAAATCTATTAGTACAAAATAATTTTACTAACTAATGCCAATTGATACCCGGTATATGCATTTTTATTATAATAATTGATTATTGATATTTTCTTGTGGTATAAGATTTTGACTTTCTAAATTTTGCTGATTTGATTTCAAATTTTAGGTGAAAAATAGTGGCATGGCTACTGTCATAGTTTTACTGTTTGTGGAACAATGTGAAACTTTGTCTTCTCTGCTATTTTAGGATAATGACATTGACATTAATAATTAAAAGACAAAAAAGTTAAAAAGGAAAGATTTGTCTGTTTGTCAAATTAGAAGTATCATTATGTGAGTTATGTGTAAGGAAATTTCAGTAAAGAATTAGCACAACCCGCAAGCTACTTATTCAGGGTAGAATATGTGCACCATCTACCTAAACAAGACATTAAAACGTAACAGTAACACTCTGACTAATTCCTCAAAACATTTTCAATTTCAAAGTTGTTCACACACTCATTATTTGTTATTAATCAATTAATGGAACATGGAACTCCCCACAATCACCGTCACCGTCATTGTTCATTTACTTCATTATATGCATGGTTTGGTTTCACTAGCAAGACATATAGTAATGGTAGGTTAGCCCCATCTCTATCACTAGTACACTCAATTAATAACCTAATTATCAAAGAAAAGCTTCAAAATGTTATTAAACCTAGCCTATGCCAATACCCAATAGTATGCATGTTGATCAATTAGGTCACATTTTGATGACTATTTAAATTTGAGAAGACAAATATAGAGATGTTGAAACATAAACATCGTACCTTTTTTTTTTTAAAGTCAAAATTGCACAACTTTATATATATTATTAATAAATGCTAACGTGTTTATCAATTTATTTTTTTTATTAATTAAATAGAATAACGTATGTTCTGAAACATTGATCTTGGGCCTGGATGTGAGATCCAGACTCTTTTTGGGGCAGCATCCAACTTGTTCCTACGCCGAGGTTCTGCCGTCCGAATTCCTCTTGAAGAGGTGGGGGTAGTATTTGCAAGAGACTCCGATACTTAAGTTAATAAGGGCTTTAGGCAGATTTTTTAGTAGATTAGAACATAAATTATACTTGAGAAATGTCAGGGTATTTATAGTAGAACATTAACCACTTTTGTTAGAGTAGTTCTATCTTTATTGGTGGATGACCATTTTCTTTTTCTTAAAAAGGAGCTAGAAATATATGGAGAAATTCACGGAAACAATTTACTTGTTTGGACAAATAGAACTAGACTTTTATTTGTGCTTCTGATCTTTTTATCTCTTTAAAGAGGTCAGATACGAATTAGAGGTCTCCTTTATGGATTGGGCCCCTTATTTTTCGTGGGCCTATCTTTATTTGTTTGGGACACGATATGAATAATATATAATAACAAATTTAAAATTAATTGCGATGGTAAGTATATTATACTGAAACATCATGAGTTCAATTCTCTAAATTACAAAATCAACCTTTTTTTTATAGATTATATATATATATATATATCACAGTAACTCTCACCTATATTCTCATTATATATAAAAGTATAGATATAGATATTTTTATTCTAAAAAAAGTTACCAAACATAATCTTAGGGTATTGGTTGATCAAACGTGGTTTGGGGTTTTGGTGCAAAGTGTGAACATATGTTTGGACCAAAACCAATTCTTTAGAGTGGTGAGTTGCATAATTAATTAAGTTGTTAGTTCAGCCAGAAATTGAAAAATGCCTTATTAACTCACAATGTATGTTTGATTTGGCTAAGTGAATTAATTAATGGGGAGGAGGATTATTCAATTATTATGTCATCAATGTTGAAGACTACCGATCAAATCAGTTGGCTGACTTTGATGAGGATTGATTGATCTCATGAGTCCAAATAAAAAAAATAAAAAATAAAAAAAGGGGGTTCGGAATTCAGAGGTTGGGATCTGGAAAAAGCAGAAAACATGATATGGGTTTTGAAGTTGAAGCAAATTGTGATGTTTGGTGTTGTAAACTGAAAACACAAATAAATTTGATTGTTTGTAATAAAGGAGGTTAGAATAGAAGAGTAGGGACAAAGAGGGTGGAACCCAATCCCAAGAAAACCACCTTAACAAGAGTGCTTTGGTGTAGAGTCCTAAACAAACCACACGTGGGAGTGGGACCAGACCAATACCTAAACAGATGAGACCTGAATTTGAAGACCACATTCACAGACAAGCTTCACGTGCATGCCTTTTTGATGCTTGTGCCTTTTCCTCATCTTAATGGCGTTTTGGGATTTGACTCCTCCCAATTTTAATGCCTATTTCATCTCTTCCTTCTTCTTCATCTTCATTTAAGATTAATGGTTCATCATATTTGTCCGGCTAATTTTTTTTTATACGAGTTAAAAATGAGATTATTTAGTGTAATTATAGATGGATGAATTTTGCGAAAAATCAACACATAAAATGCGTATAGGACATGTGTCAAGCTGCAACAACACGCTTTTTGCGTGTTGTATCAATGTTTTCTGTACATTTATAATACTGAATATTGGATAAAGAATGATTTTGTCACTCTCAAAATTAATAGTCATTTTTTGTGTATTTTATAACATTATTATGCATCTTTTTTATTTTTTATTTTTATAAAATTTTATATTCAGTGTAATTTGGAATTAATATACAATAGATGAGTGACATTATCAATTCTAGAGTGACACAATTACTCTCCAAAAATATTTAAACTATATATTTATTTATTAAACAAGTATTTTTAATCAAATTAGAATCAAATATTCTCTCAAATAAGTATTTCCGATTAAAATGTAACATTATTATCTTTATTTTCAGTCATATCCCTTATTAGTACTACTCTTAGCAGCCTTAGAATAAGTGATGACAGAGAATAAACAGATAAAGTAATTAAAAAAAACTATTATTGTACTAATCTAAGGGGTAAAAAGGGTAGTAAATTTGTAAATTAATTTTAATTCTTATAACTATAACATATTCCAAGTATTTAGTTTGTAATACATGTGATTTAAAGAGGGATCAGTGTGAGTGAGTTTGCAAAAACAATGTAGCTTGGGGTTTAACCAAAGTGCAAATGAAGAAAAATATAGAATGAGTCAAATGGTCAAAGGGGGGCATGCATTCAAAGTTTGTGTGGAAATAGGAAGTAAAAATATGAGGGAGTGATGGCAATTCACAAGGTACCAAAGACAGAAAACTAGTTCCAAGGAATTGAAGTGCCTTGTTTTCAGCCACCATGGCGTACTTTCTGGACCTTGTTTTCTTTGCATTGGGATAGGGTGGCATCTTCCCATTTCCCTCTCCCACATTTCACTCTTCATAATTAATAATAATAATAATAACAACATTAGGCTGACGAATTTTAATATGGAAAAACTTTGTTAGGAATAAAATTATTTGTTACTTTTTTATATCAACTTAAATTTGTAAGATGAGTGATTTTATGACATGGTATCAGAATCTCAAGTGCCTTCTCCTATCAACTTGATACATAGCGAGTTAGGGACAGAGATATGGTGAAATTGGCCTCCAAGACCCACCAACCCGTGCGGTGGACCCTTTCTCTCTCAATTTATTTTAGTTGTTTTTCTTACCAAATTACAAATAATTAAATAAATATACAACCTAAGAAATACTTCTATAAAATGAGGTGAAGATTAAATTCAATATTCAGGAGTCCCGTGAGTCCTATTACGTGGAAAAGTGGGATATGACTTTGAATTTTGATCATCAAACATCAATTCAACCATGAAATTATACCTTATATGGATTAACCACAATTGAACTTCTCGTGAGAAATTGGCTTAGCCCTTCACGAAAATTATGAAACATCTCCTTCATAATCAATTTCGTTGTTTCTTTTGAAAAATGAAAATGATTTATTTATTCTTTTAAATTAGTATTTTGTGCATGGCTTGTGAGAAAAAAAGATAAACTAAAAGCTACACAAAATACCGTAGTATAATAATATTGGGGGTGAATAATGGCCACTTTATCAATATTTTTTTTTCTTAGAAAAAAGTAACTTAATGCCATAGTTGAGAAAAGGTTAAATGCTAAACTGAGCAATAACTTAATATTACAACCTTATTGTATTGAGCAATGTTTATTTAACCAATATTTCTTTTCATGTACTGCAGTTGTCGCATCTTGTAATGGATTGTGGCCTTGCAGAATTATGTAATAATTCAAATGTGCAGCCGACAACGATTCATGTGTTTTGTAGTATGTTGAATTTAGCCATGGATTATGATAGGAACAAAAATATATTAAATTAAAGTCCCTAGCCCGAATTTTGTTAAAAGCAAATTATTCCTCCTACAAGCACAATTCAGCAATATGCGGAATTAATTGATATTGTTAACCTAATATTACATATTATAGGTGGATTGCTATGAAATTCGATCCATTTCGAGTACCATTATATTTTTTTCAGGATTTTATATTTCCTAACAATGAGAAATTATATGAAGAATAAATGAGATACCCAGTCTAATAAATATTGTGTCTACAAATACATTGATTCGTAATTTACATTAAAGAGAATTGGGAGGGTATATGGTCCTTGTCTCATTGAAGCATTTTCAATCTATAAGCTACAAGAAACACTTGAGCATCGTAACATATGAGCACCATCATAATCAACATGGAACCAGGACCAGACTAAATGAAATTCGATAAATATGGGGAAGTGGGAACCCATATATCACTTACAGGAAAGGGCAAAACTTCAAATAATTAACAAGGATTAATATCTAATAATAAGCGATGACAAGTAAAAAAAAAAAGGTAAAATACAAAACAACAGGACATAATTGAAACAAAAATATACTGTACAGTAATTGCTGCATACGCCCTTGCTTGTGAGGTCCAGTGGTGTAGATCAAACTCTTCATACACATTGAAGACAGATTTCCACCATCACTCCAGAACTGCGACCTCTTGATCAACCCTCCAGTAATTTGCATCATTAAATTCCTTCATTCCAGGGCCACCCTCTTCAGAGTTCTCCTTTTCTGACTTTTTAGGAACCATGTTCTTTAATGGCCCTGCTTCCCCCACTATCCCTTCTTTCAGAGCCTGATCCATAGCTTTCTCGGTACCTTCTACTTCTACACCTACAAATTCAACATCCTCTTCAAATAGAGAGGGTACTGCTGCTGATCTTTGACTTGCGTCAACACCCTCTTCAATCGAATCATTGGTAGCTGGCGATCCATTTGAAGGAAGAGATTCTCCGTTGGCAGGGGAACTAGGAGAAGGGCTGCCCGCTTGAGTTTTAGTAGAAAGATTGCTATCAGTCTCATCGTGGTCCACAAAGGGATTTGTGCTTGAGCTTGAGCAAACAACTTGCATATTGGAAGGTTCACCCCATCCCCCCCACTCAGGTCTGTCCCCAAACAACTCATTGTCCGTTGCCTCAAACCTGAAGAATCCCATATCGTGGGATGCACTTGCCTTTTCACCATCAAAGTTCAAAGCACCTTCACTTCCATTCATGGAATTGCTAACGTTTAATCCATTCAAGTAGTTCATACTTGAGCTAGATGTACCATCCACGTTACTTTTGCTTTCTTCTAATTCTTCATCTTCACCAACCACTACCTCGTCATCGCTACTATTGTTGCCACCATTTGTAGCACCACTCAGGTTTATGTCATCCATCATCTCTGAGGATGTTGCACCACCAGCTGCATCCCCAATTCTGTCATCTTGGAATGCAAACCAATTGGAGTTTGTGAACAGACTACTGCCAAAAATAAAATAAAAAATGTTATATCCACTTCTAATTTTTTGCATCATAGTTAAATGCAAATCGACTTCCATGCATTTGCATTAACATACAGACAGCATAAATTGATGATCAATGATGCATATCCATTCAGAAAAAGAAAAACGATGAATGTATAAATTTGAAAAAAAGAAGCTATTAGATCATAATTTCAGATTGAGCAACAGCAATGTGCTTCCTTTCGTCAAACTTTTTCAATAACGATTTCAGAATCGCACAAATGCAGATAGAACTATGCATAGGACCCAAGTAAACTATACTCTGCAGCAATATCACGTATAGCTCCAAACTCTGAATTCTGAAATGTGATTTAGCGTCATTACACAGTCCACCTGTATTATCCTTTCCCTGATATTAATTTTTGTATATGAAGGGAAAGAACAGCATAGGTAGGCAAAGTAACAAAGACACATCAAGAAGAGAAGTTCCAATGTTACCATGTGAATGGGAAAACCTAGAAACATATATGCACAGCATGCCAGTAATGAACAGAATTTTTTAACTTAATATAACATGCGCACACAAGACTTCTTAAAAATAATATCATAATCACCAATTAATCCATAGGACAATCAGATCCAACCAAACAAAATTGCTGTAAGATGAAAATGACTCACCTTCCTTGATCCTCACCAAGTCTTAGGGACGATATGACTACTTGGGCAGAGTCATCATCAAAGTAGACATCCTATAATTTGTACAATAGATAAATTAGCCACAAATTATTTAACAAGAGTACACGGTAAACAGAAGTTTGTGCTTATGCAGTATGCACAAGACAATGACCATATCACTTGGTGACAATGACAAAGGGCAACTAATGATCCAGTGGTAAAACAACTACAGCACATGCAAGCTGTGCTAAAAAGACCAGCAGGGCCAGAATAGCAAATAGATAGCCATCCAATCTCCAAATGGACACATTTTTAAGAGACAGAATACTGGTTCTCAAAAGTAAGAAATACATTACTTAACAAGAGTAAACAAAATATCTACCTCATCATCTCGCTCAATGCCGTTATTTTCCTGCAACCAAACCAATCAAAGAATTAGTCTGGCATTTAAGTTCAGTGCCCAAACCACCTTGGGCACACTGTAAAAGGAAAAAGGAATAGAAAATAGACATATATACACACAAAAATGGGAACATGAATGCACCCAGGGGAGGATGCCAACTACAAACCTCTTCATTATCCTCAGTTCCATAAATTTTATATCCAAAAGCCTGATTCAAATTAGTTGCTAAAGCTGCAACGTCGTAGTCCCTGTCATGAATGTCATCATCATCACTATCCCTCATCCTATCATGTAAAGCAGTTGGACGCCTGCACATATAGGAAAAAAGAAATGTCAATCAACCTACAGGATAACTAAGTATACACATAAATCATAACCTCACTTCAGTGGTTAAATTTTATTTTAACAGTTAAAATGAAGGTAACACAACAGACATGATTCATTTTCATTCAATGAAATATGCAATCCAGAACCCTTATTCAAAAAATAAAATCTAACTTTTGATCACAGTACTACTAAGCATATCATAGTCAGCACCCAAAATTTCTTAAATGCCAAAAATATCTTGATCCTCTCCGGAACAGTAACTGTGTTAGAACAGGTTGAGTATGATCAGAACTTACCCACAAGCCCACCGATGAACATTCTCAACCACATTACGTTCCTGAAGAACTTTAGCTTGCCATTCATTCCACTCATTATTTTCCTGCAGACGTTGAATCAAGTTGCAAGATTTCCATGGAAGTTACATATATTAGAAAGCAACTTTCTATCAATGAGATCAGCCACATGGTTTTTTAGAAGCAGCAGCAAGATATTTCTTCAAATTGTTAGCTTGTCCATGATTTCATAAGGAAATTATAATTTAAAAATGCACAGGCTAACTACTCATCAGAAAGAAATAGGAGTTCCGGTGCAAAAAGGCTGGAATTTTCTATACATAAGAAAAAATACATAACCAACCTGAAGACATGAAAGTATGTTGCTTCGATTATGTGATAAGTGAATAAGCTTGTTAGCAACTCGAGTAATATGCCCAATATTTCCCACGCGTGGTGCCCGTTTCCCGGTAGCAGGTACAGTAGGCTGCAATATAGCACCAGTTTAATGAAGAGGCAATAATAAGCTTAAAGTTAACATGGAGATTAAGTGTACAACTAGGCATTATCACTCTAGCTTATCTATGCGTCATTTTCCAGTTTGATTCAATACAATAGAAAATCAGGATAACTAGGATCTAGTATAAGCAAATTATGTTTCTTGCATCCAAAGTTTTGAAGAGTTCCATAAATAAGGCTTGAACAGTAACAATTAAGTCATGACCAAGACAATCTCCAATCAGTAAGTTCCATTTACCAGATTTTTGTCAGCAGAGAGAATAGAATCTTTATCCGCACTAATAACTCTTCCAATTAAATCACACTCGTGAAGAAGATGATCAACAATTGCATCATTTCTGCTCTCCAAACATGAAAATATGATACTTTCTACATGATGGTGTAGTAAGTTATTGAATGGATACCTGTAATAGTATATCACACATAGATCAAATAAAATATCGTTAGTGCAATAAACAATTTCTAAAAGATCCACACAAGGTATCAAGGCTTCTCTAAACATCAACTATCAAAAAAATGAAATATGCTTACTCAAAGAAAAGATCAATAACTCTTTGAATGGTTCCTGAGTTGGCCATTTCATTTTCTGCAACTTCATTTCCAGTTTTCAAAATTACTGCCATAAACTCAACGATCTGAAATATATTGCAGACAGGTCAGAAAAGAAACTACTTTCAAAGTTCAATTATCAGTGTTACCCTTGGGTAGGAATACATTTGTGCGAAAATGTCTAAATTTTGAGGAAACAGTGAAAATGATCATTAGAGCAAGAGTTCAACCTCAACAGATCAACTGCAACCTAGTTCTAATGCGGATATCCAGCATATCAAATTCAAAATATGAACACAATAACCAACCTTTAATCGATGCTTCCCGAGTGGAGGTCGCAATACTCCATATGTTGTAGGCAATATTTTTTCATCAGATGATACTTTCAAAAGCCTTAGCAAATCACCTGCCAACAGGAAAAACGTAACTTTTGGTATGATGTAAGGATTTTTTTGAATAAATGATAAATTTTGTACCCTAACAACCATTTCATTCTTGAAACCTATAACCTTTCAAATGAAATGTGATTGTTCATTTTCTTCCATAACGTTCTAAAATAGATGGAATATAAAAAAATTGAAACTATTATTTAAAACAGAAATTCTTGACAAGATGGGTCTAAATAGCCTTATATATAACAAAAGACATGAATTCAGATATACCAAGTTTAGCAAGCATTGCACCAACAGTCTCGGGGTTCACAGGAATCGGTGGCTCATACATGTGTTGACTTCGGAATGAATGAAATAAGGGGGCTGAAATAGCTGATCTTTTGGGATCCAACAAGGAAATACACACTGAAAGGCAGTTAACAAGGCTAGACTTTGACTGTGAATCTTCCAATGCATGATCCAAGATTTTTGCAACAAAACTGCATACAAATAGAAATATTATTTCACAGGTTCAGAACATATTAGGGGAGGAGAAAAATTAAGGCCTTGCAATACAAACCTTGGGCTTGAAAGTTTAATTGCTAAAGTAGATGAGGGATTTCGAGTTATTGAACATAAAGTTTCAGCTGCATTAGCATTAAGTTCAGGAGAACACTGGTTCAAATAGAAAAGTAGATGTCAGATAAGTTGCAAACAAAATACAAGGCAGAAGAAAGCTTATAATATCAAATGCATACAATGATGCAAAATGTTTATATCAACAAATTGGACTTTTCACAAACTATCTAGATTTGCTCTGGCCAATATCAAGCTTGTTGAAGAGTCCTCTGATCCATTAGTTAGGCTTCAACACACAAACTCATTCATGGCATGAACCACTTAAAAAAGTGAAAGTACAAAATGATTTCTTATAGTAGGTTAAATAATATCTCATAGATACCAATAACTAACAAACTAGTCTCCTCTTGACATGGTGAACATTATGATATATGCCAAATAAGTGCATTAGCACCACTAATACAGCTAATGAGCAAAGCTGGCTACAGTAACATAAACAGATAAATGCTTCACTTACAGATGGACTTAATTTATCTACAATCATCTCAAGCAGGTTGCTGTCAGCCAACCATTGCATCACATCAATAAAATTGGGATACACATGATCATCAGCACCAACTAATCGAATCAAAACCTGTGCAAAGAACTTATCTCAGATTCCATTCCAGCATATCATCAGATCACGGTATTGCTAATATTACTAACAAGTAGATGAATCGTATACCTCCATAATGGAAGTAATTCCAATTAAATCAACCAGTTGGCGAAAAACATTCTGATGGGCCTGAAAAGAGTGTTCTGAATCATTAATGAAATATGATTTCACAAGGAGACAACATATACTATACATTAATTATATTATGGTGCACACTAAGAAATCCTTAAATAAAGAAGCTGACAAGTAAACAATCTGCTTGTGCTTTTCTGTCACTACATTAAATTTTAAATATCAAGATAAATTATCAAACTAGTATAGTATTACAAAGTTTTACTTACCTGAACATAATTCATAAGTGGCACTGTCTTTCGAATCATTAAACAAACAACCACCTGTAAAACAGCATAAAAATCAGATAAGCCACAACTAAAAAATCTTATCCTTGTAAGCCGAAGTTGAAACTTTGTCAAACATATACCTTGCTAAAGTAGCCAGCCAACAAGGTGCTATGAGAACGATTAGGCTCCAAGAAGGAGAATAATAAGTTCATCAGCTGAATGTACAAGAATATGAAAGGAAAATCAATACAGTAATAAATTTCTGCATAAATTCAAACTCAAATAGAAGTTTCATTTATGTAATGAAATAGAAACCTCTTCTTCCTCCACCAAGGTCTTTAAAATGACATCAATTTCACATGTAAAAATTTCGCACGAAATGAATGGAAACCTAAGGACAAGAAAGATGATCAGATGTAAACAAGAAGGCTTAAGCAGTGATTATGAAGTACTTTAGCAACAAATTCTACTATTACTGCTTACTTGAAGGTTCGTTTGCTTTCAGCATCTTCTGGTGGTTCTTCAATAATGTAGCGCAACAACTGTTCAACCTGAGCTCGATCTCTCAGACTAAAGAAGAGGGAAATGGCAAATTATCAATTAATTTTGTTGAATCATATGAAAATGGTGGGCATGAAAATTGGGTAAGCATGAAAAACATGTACAACACTATGAAATTTGTTTCTGGAAGGGAAATGAGACATACAAGTTGATGAGTCGACTGTTTAAGGCCTTGCATTCTTGGATCACCTCCTCTTCATCAAGAAGCTCTTCCAAAGTGAAATTCTCCTTGTCTAATATTGCCTCCACCTGTACAGAACGGCAACACAAAATTCGCTTCAAGGGTTACAAAGAGTGTAATAGAACAAGAAAGTAAGGCACGCAAGCTTTAAGGTACTCTTGCTGTTGCCAATTAAACAGCCGGACCTCCAATTACGAGACTCAAAAAATGGAAGTCCACTCTAACCATGTAAAGCAAGTTTGCAGGCACAAATTGTTTCAGAATTAAAAATCTACCAAAAAGGGTAAAGCGCAAACTCTAGTCCTAGAAAAATAAATAGGCCTCAATTTCCCCAGTAAAATGAGTGTGCTAGCTAGCTTTATAATGCTCAAGGGTTTTTCATTGCTCACTGTTCCAAAGCCAAATTAAAATCCTACAGTAGAGGACCTCCAAACACGCCCTTTCGGCAATAAGAGAATACATAAAAGTGGTCAATTACATAGAAAAAGATTAATTAATTTGACTAAACGCATCTACAGTTTCTAATTGAAATCCTCCACAAAAAAAGGAAACAGGGTGGTAAATAACATCATCAGCTGCTGCAACATAATTCATGCCAAATTTCAGAAAAGCGCAAAACCCATTACAGTTAAACTCAATCCACATCCAACGGGAAATTAATAAAACAGGGAGCTGTTAGCGCAGTTTATTAGATAACATATAATTAATTTATTGCTTCCATAAAAAAACTGCTAAATAATTAGCAATAACATTAATCTAAAGGGATGATGGGAGCTATGTGACGCTTAAATCATTGAAAAGGGAGAAAAAGGGGGCACAATAATTGAAGGCGAAGTTTAAATGCAGCATAATTGACGCAATTAAAGTAAAAAATCAGCAGAACGGAGCTGGAATTAACAAAATAAACCCCAAAGATTAAAGGAAAGGAAACGAAAAGGGAAAAAAGAGAAAAAAAAAAAAAAAGGAAACTCACGGGAGAGGAGGAAGAGAGAGAAGCGAGCTTCCAAAACATGTCTGTCTAGAAGCAGAAGGAGAAGATTGAGCTGAAGCAGAAGGAGAATGGATCTGGAAATAGCTGAAATAGAGGGTTCCGTGATGGGGACATAAAATCGGAGATGGCGGAAAGAGGGAAGAAGAAAGGAAGAAAGAAAGTGTGTTTTGTAAACCCTAATTTTGTGGGAGAGGGATCGAAAAAGAAACAGGGCCGTGAAGATCGATAGAGGGAAACATACAAAAGAAAAGAGAAAGAAAGAAAGAGAGAAGAAAATAAGAATTTTTATTTTTTTTATGAAGACAAGAAAATAACAATGATATTAAGGAATTAAAAATTTTAATTTCTAGTCACCTTCAGTACCAAAATATTTTACATATATATAAATATAACATATAAATTATATAATCTATTGTAGTATTAACGAAAATATCTTATAAATATTAGTAGAAAAATAAATATTAAAAATTTTTTTACTAACAACATATTAAAAATAATAAACTCAATAGAAAATAAAATAAAATAATTATTTAGATGCGCACTAAAATGAATTATTTATATAAAATAATTTATATAAATATATATTTTTAGTATTGACTAAATCTTTTAATATTTACATAACATATGACATTTTTTAAAACAATAAATAAATCATTGAAAACAAAAAATCTTAGGTGGGTTTGCAACACTGAAATAATCGGAAGCGCTAAAGTACAAACGATGTACTCTAGAATTGCCAACATCATCCCACGCTACATAACCCTGTTCCCTTTAATATAATGCGTAACCTTTCGAAATTAGAAAAATAATTCTTAATTTTAAATTTCTTGAAGTTATAAAAAGCTACATAAAATGAGTCGGTATATTATTGTTGGTTTGATTCTATTTTCATTAATGGGTCTTCAAGCTTAATTGATTGTCATATGGAGTAGAGTTTGACCCCTTTTAAATTAAAAAAATGGCTTAATATTTAATTATTATTTGAATTTAACTAACATTTCTAATAACATATGTTAAAGTTAGTAATTTTGTTTTACAAAAATTTTCAATACATTTAATATATTTATTAAAATTAAAAATTAAAAATTTATACTAATAAAAATATATTAGCTAAATTCTCATTATATTTGTCCTAAGAGTTTGAGTTCTTTAATTTTAAGAAATGCTACTACTAACTTTGGTAATGAACTTGATTACTTGAGTGTTTGTGTTTCTATACCCAAAAAAAAATATTAGAGTAAATTAATTGTTGCGAGATCTAATTTGGAAGTAATAAATACAACACAAAATTTTAAATTTGAGCTAAATTTATTGCAGTATTTAGTATGGAAAAGAAAAATGTACGAGCTGATAATTACATTCGAAAGATATTAAGAAAAAAGTGTCCCATTTATCTCCAATTTTTAAAAGAATAAAAATATAAAATTTAATTTGTAATAGACAAAACTTTTCATTTGTTCAAAAAATAAAATAAAGTAAAAGAGTGTTTAGAAAAAATAATTTAGCTGAAAAAGTATTTGAAATAAAACTAGCTATGAAGGTGACCGATCCACGTGGATTAGCAATTAGTATTAATCTTGATCTAGACTACGACCTACGCCATTAGTGAGTTAAAGCACCTGATTTGGCCCATGCCCAGTCCAAAAAAAAAAAGAAAGAAAAAAGCACGTGATTTCAGCTTAATTTTCACATCAATTCAATTTTTGAATTTTTAATGGCTTAACTTAGATTAAAATACAATTTGAACATAAGCATATAAGCATAGTTAACCTAGAAACTAGAGAAAGAAATCCAAATTATCATATCTGACAATACATATGGCATTATGCTTCGTGTGATAGTCAAGTGCGGGTGCATGGATGACAGGATTAACAATACATAACCTACCGGCAGATAGGGTTTAGGGCATGGTTGTCAAACTCACGAGTTAACTCGTAAACTCGTACGAATTTACGAGTTTAGGTAGTGGAATCGAGTTGACTCGGACATAAACTTATTTTTTGGTAGACTTAGCTAGATTCGGACAGAATCGCTCAAACTCACGAATTTACTAGCGAGTCAGCGAGTTTGAATTGGGTGCCCATTTTCGCCAAAACAGCGTCATTTTGGGCCAAAAAAAAAAAAATTACAGCTAACCAAACCACTAACCCAGTAACCCTAATTCGAAAACGGCGCCCTCATTCTCCACCACCACCAAGCCCTCACTCTCTTCTTCTTCTCCAACGTTCGCTGAGGCCACCACCATCCACCGGCACCGTTGTCTGCGCCGCCACGCAAAGGGCGGACGGATCCCTCAGCTCTCGCCTGTCGCCTCGCCTAACCACTACCAGTTTTCCTCGTGGAGTCGTGGTATATCGCCGACATCGCCCACCAGCCCACCACCCCCCATCGTTGTGTCCTGATGTCCTGAACTGGTGAAGGTTCCTCGTGCTACAGCCTACATCGCCGACACCAGCCCACCACCCACGTCGGAGAACTCGACGATTCACGGCAGGCTGTTCATCACCGCCCCTGTTCTGCGTTTGTCGGCCGTCGCCCCTCTTCTGCGATCTACTTCCAATTCTACTTCTGCTTCACTGCGTTTGCCTCCCGGCCTCCCCTGTTTGTCGCCCCTGTTCTGCATTGCCAATCTGCTTCAATTCTGCTCCTGTTCTCCAAGGTAATTTTTTTAAACAAATTCAAATATTAATAATTTTGGTCTGAATTCTGCAATTTTGGTTTTGAACTTCTGATATTAACTTTTTAAAATTTTTTTAGTTTAGTTTAAATCATACACAGAATAGGTTAATGAGATTTGATATGATGGGAAAAAAAATTAAACTGATGCTGCTTCATGCTTTAATAAGTTAGTAAAATGATGCTGCTTCATGCTTCATGCTTCATGGTTAAAATGTGTGGTTTACTGAAATGTTAGTGTTAGTTTAGTTAGTGTTAGTTATGAATAATTATAATTCAACTTTGATAATGGATCACTCATCACTTGGCAATTGAAATCTGAAATCTAAATTTGTTATTTATCAACTGAATCTGAAATCTGAATTTAGTTAGTGGATAATATAATCTGAATCTGAATTTATTATATGGGTTGTTGATTTTTAGGGATAAGATGAACATGTGGATAGAGGAACATGTGAATGATGATGATGATTTTGTTGGTTGAACCTGAGCCTGAAAGAAATTATGTTTCTGATGAAGATGGTGAAGATGATGATGTTGATGCCATGGAAGATGAAGATACCGGAAGACTTGAGTTTTAGACTTTATTAGAACATTTAATTGTTGCTTTGTTGTTTTCTTTTGTTTTTTGGTTGTGTCTTATGAAGTTTTGATTGTGTGTTTTATGTTGACTTGAACTAGATACATACTTATGAAGGATTTAAATGTGTGATCTAAAGTACTTGTTGTAACTTGTAATTATAGTAATATGTTAATTTATTATGTGTTTTGACTTTTGATGTTGAAATTGTTAAGTTTGAATGTCTATATCTGAGTAAATATATATATTATAAATGATATATATATTTTTTTATAAAAAATGTATAACAGGTAAACTCGTACGAGTCTACGAGTCGAGTCTAGGTCAGCTCCACGAGTTTACCTAAACTCGCGAGTTTGACAACCTTGGTTTAGGGTGTACCCTACTTTATCTTACCCACACCTAAGTGACCAACCACTAAATTAGTTAGTTAATTTAGTAATTTAAAGCATTTATTAATATATATAAAATTTGAAATGATTAAATTTTATATTTACTTTAAAAAAATTTGATATTTCTGTAAGTAGAGTAGGATTTAGAACTGTAGGATGTAAGTAGAGTTAGGGTTAAGAGATTTTAAACTCGCGAATAGAATAACATAGAATTTTAATAAAATTTTCAACCCGCATATAGGATTAAGGTATCCTATCCTATTCTACCCATTGCCAGCCTATAGATGGTTTTGGATGCTTGTTCTCTCTTGGTGAGATCCCTAGTTCGTATCGTCTATCGGCTCCTGGAGTGCCTGAAGTACGAGAAGTCCCTTCCAACGACAGTTATACTATAAGTACATCCACCTGCACGCCGTAAAAGCCTTAGAAAGTAGTGCAAGGATTGACTGAAAACATCCTTAGGCCACTACCGAGCAGCAATGGAGGATCATAACACTTGACATCCATCCTAGATACCGGAGACCCTCTATCTATCATTCAGTGAGATCGCTGATTGCTCTCCGGGGCCTTTCTCGAAAAGCTAGGAGTTCTGCTTTCTCACCCCTACGATAGGGCCTACTGAGGTAGCCAAGCAAGGAAGTGACCAAACACTAAGTCAACCCTGTCGCTATCGGTCGATAAGACTTTCTCTCGCTACGCATTCTTGTCCAAAAGCGGAGGCAGTTCCAGTCCTTGTCGCAGCTTCAAGCCAGATGGAGTTGTGCATCTCTGTCTTGTCAACATGTCATGGATATGAGGCATACTTTTACTTTTATCTTATCTTATTTTATTTTGTCAATTAAGAATAGTAAGTGTGCTCATAACAATTTTGTATGTATATTTAACATGATTACTTTAAAAAATATATACTTAGCAGAGATAGCACGGTTTTACTTTATGTATAACAAATATAATATATTAATATTTTTATCTGTAATAATATTATGGGACTATAATTTTTTTAAAATTACGATCTACTTTATTCTAACAGTATAAATTATGCATAGTACAAAAAATTTATAAAATCAAACTATTTTTACAAAAAAAATTGTACGTCGACAAAAATTTTCGGCTAAGAAGACCAATTTTTCTATAGATAAAAATCAAATAATAAGATTTTTAGTTATTATTTTTATATAAAAAAGTCTAATTTTTATTAATAATTAATTTTAATATTCATTATCTAAACTTTGAAACAATTTAACATGTATACTTTTACATTTAATTAGGTGTTAAGTCTGTTGCACAAATAGAAATAATTAATTTTTATACTTGTTATTTAAAAATAATATTTTTCTCTCTATGTATATAAAAATATAATTAGATATTAGCATAAAAAAATTATACTGCTAGTTATAAAATTAACTCAAAATTTTTTTTTAACAATTGAATCTTGATTCTAACTTTTAATTATAACATTAGTATTCTCTCCAAATTATATATAATAAATATTTGAAAGAAGAGAAATGAAAATATAGATTAGAAAGATAAGCGATGAAAATTTAAAACTAAATAAAAAATTAAAAAATATGCATATAATAATAATAATATTTTTTATTTGAATTATATTATTTTGTTAATTTTGTTTTCTGTAAAACAGAAAGGTAGAAAAAATAGAGAATGAGAGAAAAGAGAGAGAAATATAAAGATGAAGAATGAGAGTGAGAGTGAGAGTGAGAGTAAGAGTTTGTTAATTTTAGAAGAAAAATTTTATTTTAATTGTAATAAAAAATATTGAATGACATATTTTTATTTGTCAAATTACTAATATAAAATATAAAATATATATAGAGTGAAAAAGGTAGATGAAATAATTTAGGAAGGAAATTTATTAATTTTAAAGATAAATATTTTTTCTCAATTTTAATAAGAGAGTGTCATGTGACACATTTGGTTATTAAATTAGATAGTAATATATGATATATAATATAGGTATATTTCAAAATGTCATGTTGCACATTTTGATTGTCAAATTAATAATTAGTCATTGGTATTGATAATGATATATAAAAGAGATAGAGTGGTTGAATGAATGAAAGAGATAGAGAAAAGAAGATGGAGGAGATGAGAACTTTTTAATTTTGGAGGGAAAGATTTGATTTCAATTGCAATGAGGGAGTGACATGTGGCACATTTTGGTTGTAAAATTAGTAAGAAGGAGGGAAATATTTAATTTCAATTACAACGAGAAAGTGACATGTGGCACATTTTAGTTGTAAAATTAGAAAGGAAGAGGGGAGAATTTCTTATGGAGGAAAAAATTTGATTCCAATTGCAATGAGAGAGTTACATGTGGCACATTTTGGTTGTAAAATTAGTAAGGAAGATAGGAGAATTCTTTAATTTTGAAGGGAAAGGTTTGATTCCAAGCAATGAGATAGTGACATGTGATACATTTTGGTTGTAAAATTAAGAAGAAAGAGGAGAAAATTCTTTAATTTTGGAGAGAAAAAATTGATCCCAATTACAATAAAAGAATAACATATGACACATTTTAATTATAAAATTAGAAATACATAATAGATAATACACAATCCACATCATGTTAGCCTCTTTAAAAATTCTATTAATATAAAAACTTAAAATTAAAATTTTAGTTACGATTAATTTTGTTAATATGAAATTTATACAATACTATGAAAAAAATGTGATTAATAATACATTGAAAAAATTTTATATATTAAATTATTTGACCCTGAAATGAATATATTTTTTTTATGTTGTTTTTTAACAAAGTTATCACACGCTTTTTTTCTCCCGTATACATAAGTAGGTGCTGTTGTTTTTTTTTATTTTTTTTCTTTCTCCTCCTTTATTATTGTCATAGTTGTTATTTCTTTTTTTTATATGTTTCTTTTTTTATTATTGTCATTGTTATCACCACCTTTTTTTTTATTGTTTTTGTTTAATTTCTTCTATTTTTTTCTCACCATCCTCCTTTATTATTATCATTATTATCATTTTTATTGTCTTTTTTCTTCTTCTATATATGTTAAGAAAACTAGAACATAGAAATTTTGATGCACATCACATAAATTTTGATGCATGATACAAAAAAATTTAGTATACAACACAAAAAAATTTAAGAACTACATACACATAACATTAACACCCAACTAATAAAATATGTAGGGATAAGTATGGTTTTGGTCCCAAAAGTTTTCAGCCAGATTCGAAACCGTCTCTCATCTAATTTTTTATTTAGAATCATCCTTAACGTTTTTTTTCGTATTAAAATCGTCCTTTTAAATAAAATTTTTAACTTAATTCCTAAACTACCCCTATTTTAATAAAAAAATAAAATTTTAAAATAAAATAAATATAAAATAAAAAAAAAAGAAAGAAAGGGAGATACAGAGAAGCGGGGTGGGTGGGGAGAGAAAGAAAGAAAAGGGGGGGAGAGGGTTCTTCTTCTTCTTCTTCTTACCGCCGACCCCACCGCCGCACCGCCGCCCGCCGCTTCTTCTTCCCGCTGCCGCTCGCCGCTTCTTCTTCCCGCCGCCCGCCGCTTCTTCTTCTTCTTCTTCTGTGAATTCTATGAATTAGATTTTTTGTGAAATTTGTTGTGGAATATTATTGTTGCTGATTTGTTGATTTGTTGCTTTCTATTTCTGCTTGTGTTAAATTTGTGCTTGAATTTGTTAATTTTCTGTTTATGCTTCTCTGTGTGGAGGTGGAGGTGGAGGGGGATGGGGGTGGGGGGAAGGGAAGACGGGGAGGGGGAGGGGACGTAGGGTGGGGGGAAGGGGGAGGCGGGGAGGGGGAGGTGGAAGGGGGGAGGGGGACGGCGGCGGCGTTGGTGGTGGTGTTGGTGGTGCTGGTGCTGGTGATGGTGTTGGTGGTGCTGTTGGTGGAGGTTGTGGCGGTGGTGTTAGTGTTGGTGGTGGTGGTGGAAGAGGATGTAATTGTGTTGGTAGTGGTGAGGGTATTTTTGTCCAAAAAAATAAAAAGGACGATTTTAATACAAAAAAAAAACGTTAAGGATGATTCTAAATCGAAAATTAGACGAGAGACGATTTCGACTCTGGCTGAAAATTTTTGGGACCAAAACCATACTTATCCCAAATATGTACAATACAAAAAATTTGATACACAACACAAAAATTTTAGTATCCATCATAAATTTTTTAAAGACTACATGCTTAAAATATTGACACTCAACCAAAGAAATACACACATCACATAAAATTTGATGTAACCACAAAAATTTTGGTGCATATCATATAAATTTTGATGTGCAGTACATAAATTTTTAAAAGATCACATACTTAGAACATTGACTCGCCCAACTAACAAAATACATTCGTAGCAAAAAATTACGTATTATGTGCAAAAAATTTTATGCTATATTAATAAATTTGTGCATGTGTAAATTTTTTTGTGTTATATATAATTTTTTTTTGCTATATCAATAAAATTTTATGCTCTCGAACAAAAATTTATGTGTTGCAAAAAACGTGAAAAAGGAAAAGTGATGACGTATGTACACATTTTTTTCTGCTAAATTTGCGCCAATTTAATTAAACTTAATTATAAAAAATGTTTGTACATGTAATATCATGATTTAATAAATAGATTATGAATTTTGATTTTTTAAATAATGTTATGTTAAATTATATAATGTTATGTTTATTATTTTGTACGTTTTTTTTTTAATCTTTTTTGAAGATTAATTTTAATACCCATGACATTAGTGAAGATTCGGTTCTCCTATGATGACTAAAAAATAAAAACCTGTAATGGAGATAGAAAAAAGATACGATACATTTTTTTTAATAGATATGCGACGGAAATAGAGTACACAATTTCACCATAAAAATATTATTTATATACTAAAATTAATTATCAATATATTTATGTATGAATATATATGTATTTTAATTTATTTTTAATATATATTTATATTCTAATTTGTAATTTATGTTGGTGACTAATTTTAATAGTTAATATATATATATATATATATATATATATATATATCATAATAGTTTCACGAAACTCCATTACTATTCCTAACCAGGGAATTAATTTGTTGAATTTTCTAGGACAAAGATAAGAAATTTAGGACTGCACATGAATCGGATAATATTCGTATATCTGCGGTAATTATCCGCATTCGATTCGAATTTTGCGGATATTATCTGATCCGCAGAGCCATCGGATCGGATTGCAGATTTAGAAGTGATATCCGCGGATCCGATCCGCAAATCCGCATATCCGCACATCTCATATAAATAGCATAGTTTAAGAAAGTAAACCCTAATGTGATATGAATTTTAGTGTGTTGTTTTATGAATTTTATGATATCTTGTTTTTTATTTTTTATGTTGTACTTCAGTTTAGAATAATTAAACTTAAATCTTGTGTTATTATTATTTTTTTTGGTTATTCAAGAGAACTTTTATTGATAATATTTTAGGAGTAAATAGGCTTAAACAGGTGAAAAATGAATTTTATAGATATTTTTTTTGTAAAAATAGCCAAATAGAATTTTAAAATAGTTTTTTTTTTTTAATTATGCGGATATACTCGATATCCAATCCGATCCGATGAGTGCAGTGCGGATCAGATAGAATTTTAGGCTATATCCGATCCGATCCGATCCGTGTGCAGCCCTAATAAGAATCCAATATTATCGATTTGAATTTGATTAACAAGTAATCTTAAAGAAAATAATTTTTCATAAACCAAGTTAAGTTAGTTTAGTGGTTAGTTCATTTATCCACTTAAACAAATATCAGAAGTTTAAATTCGGTCTTATGCATATAGCAATTCATTGAACAATAACAAATAATAATTTTTTATATATTATTTTTTTCGTTAACTGTTTATGCTTGTACATTCTTAATAAATACTCTAATATAACTCTAGTGTTAATTTTTAATTGCCATATGCTACGCGCTACAAATAAACAAAAACAAAGGACAGGATTTAATAAACAATAATTAATAACCGCCAAAAAAGAACTACTCACTAAACAGCATAGCATAAAAGGGGTTGGAGGGCACATGTTTTGGTGGGCTTGTGCCTGGTGGTGGCTATCTCTTGGATCAATAAAATAAAATAAAATAATATTAAAATAATAATAATAAAACTTAGCGGGAATATGATTTTAATTTGATTTTTCGAAACAAAAAAATTCATGTTATGCATCATTCGCTTTGCTTGATTTGCGATTTGCAAGCTTTTTGTTTGCACTTTGCATCATACAATTGCACAAAAACATATATATGAAGAAATTAAATAAATCTGTCTTCAATTGACTTTAATAATTGATATATATGTAATCATATTTCTAGTCTATATGATATCATATATGACGCCCGTTAACATCATAATCCAGGAAGCACCCATAAGTAGCTGCGACCAAGACTTGGTGGCGGCAGTAACGGCGGTGATGGGACACAATGCTGCTAGAATTGTAGTAGAAAGTTGTACTCGTGGCTGGAAAGATATTGTTATAGTGCCGTTTATGTTAAGCTACCCGGCGTCACTAGGTTTTTCGGCCTCCCTCCTCCACCACACTACAATAATGTTTTCCCATCCACGTACCCCTACAGCCTTCTAGTACCGTAGCAGCATTGTGTAACGATATTATCATACAAGAAAATGGCTTTAATTTATATACGCAACAATTTTTTATCCCAAGAAAAGAAAAAGAAAAATATAGTAATTCATAATCTTTAGGCCTCATTATTTGATAAATAATACTCAAATTATTCGTCTATATAGAAAAAAAACTAATTCAAAAGTTTTTTTAAAAAAAATTTAAATCTGTAAAACTAACTTGGCTAACTTATTACCAAAATTAATATATCTAACCAAATAAAAAGTTCGGAACTTCAAACAAAATTTTTATCTCATACATTGCATTTGTTGCTTTTGTTTTACCCAACCAAAAATTAGTTGTTTGTGCCAGCAGTTCTAATGTTGTTTGTTTTACCCAACCAAATGAGGTCTTTGTCAATGCAGTCATTAGAGGTGACAGCAAATGACATTAAGGAACTTCAATCAAAATATCTACCGAATCTCATAAGCTTTCGCCCCGAAGACTAGTTGGGACTTAGGATTATTATATCCTGATTGTACGTACGTTTACATGTATATACCATAATGTTTGTTGACTTATTGTTCGAGTCGTCACTGCTTGGCGCAAATCTTTATTTATTTTCATGTAAAATCATTGTAATTCATCTGGGTTTGCAAGTGTAAATCTATTGCTAAATTATCAAATCAGTGTTGGCAATAAAGAAGATGAAGATAAGATTAGCCAAGTTAGAAACCAACGGTAGTTTATACTTAATATGACTACACAAAAAGGAACAAGTTAGGATGGAGATGGACCAACCAATGTTACTTGGCGGAAGTACTCAACATATCCTACATCTATAAATATCATCATTTGGCTGTGACTTTGGATCATCTCTGGGCAGCTTCTTCTGAAGAAGCACCAACTGAGACAGCTGCTGCATTGCTTGCTGACCCATTCTCAATGGGTGGAGGCACGCCCCATTTTCCATCAGACTCCAGGGCTCAAACAAATGCACTCCACCGTCTGAAAGTCCAACCGCAAATTGATTTGGTTCTTGTGGATGTGCAGCGATTACAAGCGGTTGCACGTTAGAACTGCTGGCACAGACAACAAGTGTAAAATGTTACCGACCTCAACCAGATCGTCTTTATACCATAAAACAGAATAGCTGAAAAGAGGTAACTGATGATACAGGTTGAAATACAACTACTGTGGACTTTGAAGGACTTAAAAGCGGAGTATCAAGCATTCAAGCTGCTTGCTTCCAATAGAGAATGAATAACGATTACAAATTAAACAATTCTACATGAAATTTGTACCTATAAAATGTTCTGTATTTACAAAATTATAACTGAGAAACAAATTAATAATGCAAGGAAAGAAATGTCTTGCAAACTTAGATAAAACATCCATCAAACAGGGCATTACCTGACACCTACAGAAAGATATGCAGAAGGATTGACTCGACAGCGTAATCGGAGGTTTGAAGCACTAAACACACGGACTGTTGCATCTAAGAAGCTGGCGTATATGAGCTGACTATCGCATGAGAAAGTTGCATGCGATACAGGTGCAGCAGAACTTTGTGGAAACCACTGCAATTTAGCAAAATGTATCGGATAAAAGACCAATTAAATAAATATGTGCAGTAAATATAAAACTCAGCTAAATGAATTTACCTGCTTTAGACATTCTAGTTTTGTTGCTTCATAAATTGCAAGCTGCGTTTCATGTACAACCAAGAAGCGTATCTGATCCTGATGAAACTGTACACGTGTATCTGCCTGCACTGGTTGAGTCCTTCACAGCAGGAAGTTGCAAGAATCTAGTCTTCCGTTTCTCCCATCCATCAGTATTCCACACACAAATCTGCACAGTAGATGAATAAATTCCCATATGACAACTAATGAGAATCACATTGCCAACATCAAGCTCAAAGTAGGCCATTAATTGATGAGAACTATTTGGATCTCCAAAACTAGTTCCTTTAATGCAATTTAATCATCAAACACATTCTGGAGGCAAATCTACACTGAACGACTATTACCTGAGCATCTGCCCCAGAAGAAACTAGGACATTCAATACATGAGAGAAAGCAAGACCTGTGATTCTTTTAGTGTGGCCTTTGAGTTTACTTTTAACCTGCAAATAAGAAGGCTATGCATAAACACCAAATTACACAAATCATAAGTTGGAAGAAACAATTTATGAACAACAAACATACCTCATCTACACGAATCATCCATGCCTATAGCAATGATATTGTTATCCTGAGGATGGAAAGCAAGAAAGGTTGCAGCAGGTGGTGCAGGTATGAAAGTAGTAATTGTCTGCACTTGGGCCAAGATTGAAATTGATCAGTTACAAGCCAAATACAGTCTTGAATAACGATAATGACTAGGACTTATAGCTCACCTTAAAAGTAATCATATTGAACAGAGAAATCTTCCCCCCTGATGCTGACATTACATAAGAATCATTTTTAGAAAGAGCAAAGCAAGGAACAGCAATGTCATTTGTCATCAGGATGCCACTTGAAGGTTGCCATAGTTGAGGTGGCACACTGGCAGTGGCCTATACAAAGAAATGTAAACATCATGTATTCATTCCCAAGTCCCCAAATCATAAGTAATCAGTTGGCATAAGTAACTTCACATATTATCACACCTTACCAGAAGAATTACGGTCACTTCGCGGCCACTTCCAAAGCAGATGAATGGCATTTGAAGCTAATGCCAGAATAGCATTGCCTGAATTAGTGTATATCAACCTTGATATCTGTCGTACTAGGGATAGAGGTTATTAGATTACTTAGTTTGAAGAGGGTAAGGGGGTTAGAAGAAGGAAACTCGAGGGAGGGCTTAACATTATCCACCAAAGGTAGCACTTAGAAATACGCGGTCTTAGTTTGTTGTTTTTTTGTTTTTTGTTTATATATATATATATATATATATAAAGACATGCAGCAGCGATACCTTGTTCACGAGATCTGATTTTAGTGAAGAAAATAATATTGAGGCGGAAGAAGAAGACTCAGTAGATTTGTCATATGAAAATAAACCACTGAGTACAAGGGAGTACATATTGTTATCCACTATTTATAGCTGTTAGAAAATTAACCTTACTAAAACCTAACTCAATATGGTAAATAAATTAACTATAGTTATTCAACCATAATCAGTTATAGCTTGCTTTTGTGAGCCATTAGATACCATCTTAATATCATCTCCAACATCCTCCCTCAAGTTGAAACTGATTGAATTAGTTGCAAGTTCAGCAACATTATTATCATCCTCCCTTGAATTAAGGCTTGTTGAAACATTTATCCTCTTATCATCAGAATATCCTCCCTCAAGTGGGGCGTGTAAGTCAAGCATGCCCAACTTGAAAAGTAAAGGTTCAAAGACACCCGGTGATAACGCTTTAGTAAGTAAATCAGCCGTTTGATGAGTTGATTTAATAGGTAGCAATTGCAGCACCCCTGTTTGAGACTTTTCACGAACAATGTGACAATCTACTTCAATGTGCTTGGTTCTTTCGTGAAAAACCGGATTAGCTGCAATGTACAGCGCAGATTGATTGTCACAATAGAGATTGATTGGGTGAGGATGAGATACATGGCAGGCATTAAGAAGATAAAGAAGCCATTGACCTTCCCGAGTTACTTGTGCCATGGCACGATATTCAGCTTCTGAGGAAGAACATGCTACAGTTGTTTGCTTCTTACTCTTCCAAGACACTAATGAAGAACCTAAGAAAAAATAATACCCAGTTATTGATCGACGGGTATCGGAACAAGTTGCCCAATCCGAATCAACATAACCAGTCAATTTGAGATCATTATTTGAAGAGAAGAAAAGACCCTTAGAAGGAGATTTCTTGATGTATCGAAGAACATGTAGTGCTGCCTTGTAATGGTCATCAGTTGCACAATCCAAAAATTGGCTGAGCTTCCCAACTGCAAAAGCAATATCCGGACGAGTATTGGTGAGATATAGGAGTCGTCCGAGCAGTCTTCTATATTGTAATGGATCTTGTAATCTTGTGCCACTTTCCTTAGAAAGTTTCCCATTATACAGCATAGGAACTGAAGCAGGTGTAGCTTCCAACATACCGTATTCCTCAAGCAAATCAAGAGTGTACTTACGTTGATACAAAGCAATCCCTTCAGAACTACGAGCAACTTCTATTCCAAGAAAAAATTTCAACCGGCCTAAGTCCTTAATACTAAATTCAGCATCAAGAGCCTTTTTAATAGCTTCAATTTCAAATAGATTATCTCCAGATAAAACAAGATCATCAACATAAACAATAATAATAGCCAAGCCGAGGTTAGTGTGCTTGGTGAACAAAGAGTGATCATGAGGAGACTTGATAAAGCCATGTTGCTGAAGAAAACCACTTAATCTTAAATTCCATTGACCGCTTGCTTATTTCAAGCCATATAAAGAACGATTCAACTTACAAACAACACCATTTGGAATATCGAGACCTTGGGGGGGGGGGGGTTTCATATAAACCTCTTCTTGCAACTCACCATGCAAGAACGCTGTATTGACGTCTAATTGGTGAAGTTTCCAATCATGTACCGCAGCAAGAGTAAGAATAAGTCATAAAGTAGTGATTTTTACAACCGGACTGAATGTATCAAAGTAATCATAGCCAACTCTTTGACGAAAACCTTGAGCCACAAGACGTGCTTTGTGGCGTTCAACACTACCATCTGGGTGAAACTTCACTTTAAAAACCCACTTGCATCCAATGAGGCGCTTTCCAAGAGGCAAAGAAGTGATAGACCAAGTTTTATTCGTCTCAAGAGCAAGCAATTCTGCACTAATTGCATTTCTCCAGCATTCGTGTTGCACAACTTGTTCATAAGTCTTCGGTTCAACTGTTGTGGTTATTGCTAGGGAAAAGGCTCTATGGGTAGGGGATAGCTTCCCATAATCCACCATGTGACATAGACCGTATCGCTTAGAACATGATTGGTTACTAGAGCTTCCTGTTCTAAGTAACATACAATGATAATCTTGAAGATAAGAATGTGATTTATGTGTACGAATTGATCTTCTAAGATCCTGATAATGCATGTTATCATTTGAATGAGAATTAGATGATGCATTATTTGGTGGACTAGTAGAAACTACATGTGAATCAGTGAGTGAGGTAGGGTCCCTAGGATCATGAAAAGAATCAATATTTACATGAGATGGATGAAATGCATCTAAAGAATCATAAGTGAAAAGATCAAATTCATTAAAATTAGAATCAGCAATAGGTAGAGAAGAAGCACTTATAAAATTTTTGGTCATGTCATGATGAAAGGATTTATAAGGAAAATAATGTTCATAAAACTCCACATTTCGAGACAAAAATAGTTCTCTAGTGTGAATATCAAACAAAATATATCCTTTTGTGCCAGGTGGGTAACCAAGAAAAATACTCTTTCGTGTTCGTTTATCAAATTTTTTTCGTCCATGAATTAACGTTGAAGCAAAAGCCAAGCATCCAAACACTTTAAGGTTACTGATGTCCGCATCCTTGCCAAATAAGGTAGCATAAGGGGTTTTATTTTTTAAAACTGGAGTCGAAAGTCTATTAATTAAATGAACAGCTAAACCAATAGCAAAATTCCAAAATTTTTTTGGCAAGGATGATTGAAACATTAATGCTCTTGCAATGTTGAGAATATGTTGGTATTTCCGCTCAACAATACCATTTTGTTGAGGTGTCTCAACACATGATGTTTGATGCACTATACCCTGTGAATTATAAAAAATATCAAGTTTAAACTCAGGACCATTGTCAGTTCGAATAATCTTTACTTGAGAATTAAATTGAGTTTTCACATAAGCAACAAAATTCTGAACTAAACTGCTGGCCTCTGACTTTAATTTCATGAAATAAATCCATACAAATCTGGTTTTATCATCTACTACAGTTAAAAAATATTTATAACCTTGTAGAGAAATAAATGACATTGGCCCCCAGATATCAATATGTATTAAATCAAAACTGTTTAAACTTGTTGTTTCACTAAGGGTATATGGTAACCGTTTTTGCTTGGTATAATGGCAAAAATCACATGGTTTAGAGCAAGTAGATGTAAGAAACTGCACACAAGAATATATTTGTTTGATAATATCAAATTTGTTTTGTGGTACATGACCCAATCTAAAATTTCATAAATTCTCAACAGAAAAACATGAAGTTTGTGTAACCAAATTTGCTGTCCTAAGATTAGAAGAAAGTAAAATCTTGTCACTATGACTTTGTGGATCTAGGATCCTAGTACTCCTATTGTATGTTGTATTTTTCATGTTGTCCTTGTGTGCTAACTCTAATGCAGGAAAATCCATCATGTATAATCTATGTTTTGCTCTAGCTGTGCCAATCATCTTCAAAGAGGTCCGATTCTTTGTCTTACAAAGTTTGTCAGTAAAAACACATTCACAATGCAGGCCTTTTGTAAGTTTCGAAATAGATAAAAGATTGAAGTTGAAACTTGGTATGTACAGCACATCCGTGAGATAGAATGTAGCTGAAAATACCACAGTTCCACTTATAGTTGCAGTTGTGTGTGTTCCATCTGGTAATTTTACCAGAGTCGGCCTAATATATCTAAAATTTGTAAAAAAATGCAATGAGTGTGATACATGATCAGTAGCTCCTGTATCAAGCATCCAAGAATTTGAGAAAAAGGTTTTTACTGACAATAATCGTGCAATATGAGAGCTCATGCAAAGTGTATAAGTCTCTAAAGGTATACCTCCACTTCCTGCATTTGATTGATTGACATCTCTCACACTTGCTCCTTGAGATGACTGTGCACACTCCTGCCGAAGAAAGGTAATCAGTGCATCTCTCAAACTCTGATTGAATTGGGATGGACCATCAGCTTCCTTGTCCTGCTTGATATTGTTGGTACTGCTCTCTTCAATTCCAGCAACAATATGATTAGCCATAGCTCCGTTGCTAGTCTCTCGTGGCCATTTCTGCCTCTGTAAATGAGGTGGAAATCCATGTTTGTGGTAACAAGTATCCACAAGATGCCCTGACTTGTGACAATAAGAACAGGTCTTAGGTGCTGAATTTCTTCCTCCTCTTCCACCTCTACCTCCACGGGTTCCTCGTCCTCTTCCTCTAGAAACATTGCTTGAATTTTTGTTGAAATTATGAATTGAATTGGCCAAAGCTGTAAAGTTCTGAGTCTCCAAATCTAATCCATTAAACTGTCTCTCTTGCTGAATAAGTAGAGAAAAAATTTCATTGATGTCTGGAAGAGGCTTCATCAGCATGATTTGGGATCTCACAGTCCCATACTGTTCATTCAATCCTCTTAAAAATCTCACTGCATAAGTTTCATCTCGATAATCTCTCATGGTTCCTAAGCCATAATCTCTCATGGTTCCTAAGCCACAGTCACATTTTTCATAGCATTCCTTGCATTGTGGAACTGGTTTGAAACTGTCAATGTCTTCCCAAATAGCCTTCAACTTGGTAAAATAATTTGTTATGCTTAGATTCCCTTGTTTCATAGCATACATCTCTTCTTCTAATTCAGCAATCCTATATCTGTCTCCATGATAATACCTATGCTTCAAACACTCTGTGCAATCTCAGCACTCAATGATAGATTTAGGACTTGTTTGGGTGAGCTTTTAAAAAAAGATCTTTTTTTGAGTTATCTTTTTTTAAAAGATCTTATAGAGAAGTAAAAGTAATTTTATGTTTGGATATCTCATGTAAAAAGGTCTTTTTATCTATCAATTATGTTTGGGTATAACAGTATAAAAGTACTTTTTTGTTCATTTATTACATGAAAAACATCTTTTTTTTAAGGAAAAAAAATCTTTTAAAAAAAGATGTAAATTACAGCTTCTCAAAAAAGATCTTTTTTTTATTTTACTAGTGCTTTTACTTTTACTACTAGAAATTTGCCAAACACGTTAAAAAAAAAAAAGATATTTTTTCATTGAAAAAAGATCTTTTTTTAACAAAATAATGGCGCCCAAACATGCACTTAACCAAGAAACAACATAAGTATTACATTTATCCCATGCTACATATGCAGGATCATTTTTATTTGGTTTCACAATGGTTCCATCAACAAAGCCTATCTTATTCTTTGATTTCAGCGCTAATTTCATAGCTCTTGACCAGGAATTGTAGTTCTTAGCATTCAGCACAATTGGGACAATAGAAACTCCAGGATTCTCACGTGGATGTAGGAAGTAAACACTTGCTGGATCCGCAAGCAGATTGGTACTCGATTTAGCGCTCTGTGGCTGCAAACTCGAGAGTTGGCTTAGAATGCGAGCTAGATTTCGAAGCTCACCAGCTGAAAGCTCCTGGTTCTCACGTGACCCGTGATTTATCCCCGACATTAGGTCGGAAGGAGTGTCGGCCATTGATGCTAACTCAATACTGTATTTGTGGCCAAAACTTCACCTCTTTCACGATCTTCCACGCTCATCGCACCATGAAGAAATCGTGGTCTAGATCTGATTTTAGTGAAGAAAATAATATTGAGGCGGAAGAAGAAGACTCAGTAGATTTGTCATATGAACAAATACAAAACCTAAAATTGAAAACGAACCACTGAGTATAAGGGAGTACATATTGTTATCCATTATTTATAGCTATTAGAAAATTAACTTTACTAAAACCTAACTCAATATGGTAAATAAATTAACTATAGTTATTCAACCATAATCAGTTACAGCTTGCTTTTGTGAGCCATTAGATACCATCTTAATATCATCTCCAACAACTCCGAATCCTTAGAAAGTGTTACTGATTTTGAAATCCCTTGCTAGAGTTGTCTGTATCACCATGCGCGTCGGAATCACCGCTCGGCTTTTTCAACATAACACTCACGTGGCCGTTTATGGAAGATGAAGACCTACTGAAGTTTTTCTTCGGGCTCTTCGTAGGAGTTCTACTTGCGGTGTCTCGCCACCGCGTTAGGTAGCGCTTCGGACCACTTCTACCGATTTTTCGGCGTCCTCAGCCTACCCAGTGGCTTCATTGATGCGCCTTACACTTGGGCTCGCTTCTTGGACATTGCTTCTCTAGTGAGGAGGAGAATGAACACCCTCGGGCTGAAGACTCTGCCGAGAACAATGAAGACCCAGGCACGCCGGAGCTACAACTCTAGAGTTGAATTCCCCCTCAACCATTTGGTGATGAACTTGTTCGTTCTTTTTTTTGGGGGGATTTGGGTAAAAAAGCCGTCTTTCTTCGTTTTGACTTGGTAAACGGAGAAGTGATTTCTGTCTTCAATCCACGTTTATTTATGTTATATGTACTAATTATGTCCTTCATTATTTATATGTTTATTATTTTTTTATAATACTTTTTTCTAATACTCTCTTATGCATATTATTGTTTTTTATAAAACTTTTGTTCTTTTATATGAGTTCTTTTTTTTTTACCAAAGATAGGAGATTCGAACCCGGAACCTCTTAATTGAAAGTTTTTTTAATTTTGTATTATGATTCTATTAATTTTATTAGAGTACTAAAGAAATATTGAGAATACTAAAAAAATATTAAATTTTATTTAAATATTTAAAATAAAATTATAAGATAACATAAAATAATTATTTAAATTGATGTCATTTTCTGTAATTTTTATCTAAGAGTGATTTTGAATAATGTTCCAAACAATATTTAGTTTATTATAATTCATTTTGAATAAAAATTATCAAACATAAACTACGTTAGTACTAACTCTCTTTTGATCTAAATCAATTCTACAAAATCAATTTTATACCAAACGATAATCTAAACACACACTTTGTCGTCATTCTTCGTTGGCTTCCTCGTTGTTTTGTTTTCTTTCTTTCTTCTTTCTTGGGTTTCGGTCTCTTTGTCGTCTTTCTTACTTTTTTTTTGTTTAGTTTGGGGTATAGTTTTAGGACAATTTCTTCACTCCATGAATTTGATGTATTGAGTTGGAAGCTTTCCCTATCTGTTTTCTCTTTTTTTTTTTTCCTCTCTTTCTTTTTATGAAAATTCAGATCTCATGTTCTCTCTCTTCAAACACACAGAAACCCTATCTTATCCTTTCGCTTCCATTTTCCGAACAAATTCCCATCTCTCTCCTCCATTATCTTTCCCATTGTGCATCTCATTTTCTCTAGGGTTTCAATCTGAATCTCGAGCTCCATCCAATTTGTGTACTCTAAATTTTTTCAATTTTTTAAACACAAATAGGAGGGTTCGATTTATGTACTCTCGAATTTTAGGGTCCAATTTGTATACTTTAAAAATTTTTCAACTTTTTAAATATAAATTGGAGGGTCCGATTTGTGTACTCCGAATTTTTTTAATTTTTTAAATACAAATCAGATGGTTTGATTTGTGTACTCCTACAATTTTAAAAAAATAAAAAATTATAATATTAAAGTATATTACTCATTTTACTTCCATATCAAAATTTCATATTTTTTTGGATGTACAGAATTTCTTGATTTGCAAATAAATTTTTTTGAGCTGGTTTTGGATTAAACTCAATTTCATATTTTTTTGAGTCTAGCTTAAATTATTTTTCAATTTATTTTGATAGTTTATTCAATTTATTTTGATAGCTATTATGTAGTGAAATGGATGAGAATGCTGTTGGAACCTGTGCTGAACTTATTTTTGATAGCTATGTAGTGAAATGATGCTTGTATATAAGTTCATACTTCATGTTACGTACATAGTCTCTTTAAGAAGATTTTCTGCTATTATGGTGTACCTGACGTGTGTTTGGATTATAATTTGTAAATGGAAGTTTGATAAAATTAATTTTGTAAACTTGATTTTGATGAAAAGTAAGTTTGTGTTAACGTGATTTTATATAAAAATAGATTATAGTAAAATAAATATTGTTTAGATTATACTACTCAAAATTACTTTTAGATAAAAAATTATTAAAAAGAGACATCAATTTAAATAATATTTTATATTATTCTATCATTTTACTTTAGATATTTGAATAAATATTATTAATTTATTTTATAATAAAATTAATATTTATTTACTAAATTAAAGTAACATATAAAAGTTGATAAAATATATTTTTAATTAAAACTAACAAAATGTAAATTTTAGAGAGTACTAAGAATAATAAAAAAAATTAAATATTTACCTTGGTAATGATCGAAATAAATAAAAAAAAAATTATGATAGTTTTTATATAGTATATTTTTAGTACTCTTAGTACTCTTTTTTAATATGCTATAATTTATTATTATTATTATTATTATTATTATTATTATTATTATTATTTATAATTAATTTTTTATTTAATTTACTTTATTTAATGGGATAAAAAATTATATTATAAAAGATAATAAAAAAATAATACAAAAAAAATCACAAGTATAAAAATGTATAATGTCAAACAAATAATTAACAAAAAATAAAAATAATAAATAATAGAAGAAGAGGTTCATATAAAACGTAATTTTAAATGTAAAATCACTTCTACATTCATGAATAAAAAATTTGTCAAACCAAAAATTGAAACTTTCAAAAAGTCTAAACGTGCTTTTTCTTCTCTAACGTATTTGCCAAACACACCCTTAATCTTTGTCTTATTTAGTTCATTAAAAAAAAAAAGGAAAGAACAGAATCCATGATTTTATAAATATAAAAGGCAAAAGGATGGAATGAATTGAATGTCATAAAACCTTATTACGTAGTTGCCTTTGTTGTGAAAAGGAGACGGGAGAGCAATAGCACGATTCTTGGTGAGAAACCAAAGCTTGTCAAGAAAACGGGGTGTTGATTCACAAATTAAAACTACTCATAAACTGTAACTAAATTCAACAAACAGAATGCACCTCCTCCTGCTTCCACTGTGGGAGAGGTTCAAATCCGTTTAATGTGAGCACCTAATTACATATAACATATAAAGATTAACTTAATAATTAACAGTTCACGATTACATCAAAGTTAATTAAGCAATTAAACTGAGAGTAGCATGGAACAAACCTACTTCAGCACCTTTCTCCACCACACACACCGATAAATCAGCTCCTTTCTGGTGGCAGAGCTGCTTGAGGCGTATGGCGGCCGATAAGCCAGCAGGTCCAGCTCCGACGACGACGACATCGTACTCACTGGAGTCTCTGGCCTCCGAATCGGTGGCGAAGCTTCGAGAAGGCGGAACCCTAGAAATGGAGGCAGGTGCGGGGAGCGAAGAGTGCTTTGAATACGGAAATATGCGCCGGGAGAAGGTGTACGCAGCTGGAGAAGATTGAGAACTTGATGTAGATTTGGTACGATTCCTAAGAAGAAAGAGATTCTTCGATTTGGATTTGGAGAAGATTGAACAAAACTCCTAGTGTGTTGATTATTATTATAATAGTGGAGTAGGACCCTTAATTATAAGTCATATCTGACAATTATTACATGCAACACACAGAAAGGATAAAAGATAGAAGCAATGGAGATGCATTTTGCAATTGACGAATATCACCACTACAAGGTATGATATATATAATATATAATATATTAAATTCCAAATGACAGCAAATTTAAGGAGAATATTCAAAAAATAAAATAATAGTGATGAATCGATTGCAACATACATATATATATATATAAAGTAACACACTATGATATAAATATAGAGTAAAAAGAAAATCATCACATTTGTTCCTATATATATATATAGGTTTATTTTTTCCTTGATTATTATTATTTCATTAAAAAAATTGAATGTTGTCCATATATACACAGGAAGATGTTGGGATCATGAAGGATATGAATTTAGATGCTTACAGATTCTCTATCTCTTGGTCCAGAATACTCCCAAGTAAGTCATGATATGTACTTGAGTTAGCTAGTTTCATTTAATTTCACTTGATTGGATCTTTCATGTTATTAACTATTTTAAATAAATTTAATGTGAACAGAAGGAAAGCTTAGTGGAGGCATAAATCAAGAAGGAATCAAAATATTACAACAATCTCATTGATGAGTTACTATCAAATGGTTAGAATAACCAAAGTTTTAGGGCTAATATCAAAATAATATCCTTTACTCAAAAGATTAAATAATATGTATTCTTTTAGTTTTTGAAATATTAACTATTTTAAATTGGTCTTTAAAAAATACAATTGTGAATTAAATTAATTTTTGCATCACTTACATAATAATATGTAAAATAATCATTTTGCAATATATTATAATATTATATTTTTTCAGGAATCAATTTATCATGGCTAATTTTTAAAGACAAAATTGACAAATATTTGATTTTTTAAAAATTATTTTAATTATTATTCCCAAAGTTTTACACGTGCATCCTTACCTTTTTAATATTTGCAAGTTGCAACGATTGATATATTAATAATAATCTCAATAAAATTATATTTTTACAGGTATAAAATCATTTATAATCCTTACCTTTTTAATATTTGCAAGTTGCAACGATTGATATATTAATAATAATCTCAATAAAATTATATTTTTACAGGTATAAAATCATTTATAACTCTTTTTCATTGGGATCTTCTTTGGAGGCTGGAAACTGAGACGGACTTACGGGATGAGTGGAGGCCTCGAGCCCCCAACTTTTTTAAAAAATAATTAATAGTAATAAGTTATTAAGTATGATTTAATTTTTTAAAAATTTATTTAGTATTTAGTTTAATATAAATAAAAGTTTAATCAAATTTAAATAATAATAATTTTCAATATCTAAAAAATAAATAATAATATAAAAAAAATCTAATATTTTTAAAATAAATAAAATTTTTCAAATTTCATAAATTAGATTTTTTTTTTCTTTTTGTGAGCGTCCTTCTTGATTCATTTGGTATTAATTCTCTATGTTTCAACTATTACAACTGAGAGATCTTTTTCAGCTATGAATGTTGTAAAAAATAACTCAGAAACAAAATGAAAGATGAATTTCTTGCTAATTGTCTTTTAATTATATTAAAAAAAATTGCTGAAAAATTTAACACAAATTAAATAAATTTTATGATACGAAAAATCAATCACTTCGTTAATAAAAAATACATACATATTTTTTGTATTTTAAAATATATTCTTTATCGATATATTTTTATAGTACATTTTACATTATATAATTTTTTACATAATTTTTTAATATTATATATATTATTGGCCACTCATAATAATATTTTTAAATTCGTCCCTAGCTAGAAGACGAGTACGGTGGCTTCTTAAATCCTAACATTATGTAAGTACTATAATTTTCACCCAAAATAATAAAACAAGCTTTTTAGAGATAATTTTCAAGACTATGCGGAGGTTTACTTTAAGGAATTTGGAGACAGAGGCAGAGCCACATACAAGCTAAGGGGGGCAATGGCCTCCCCCAACTATCAAGTTTTCTTTACAAGTTATGTTGGTTAGCTACTTCTCATTTTGTTCTAGGATTCTTCCTATTCGTAGGTCATTTATGGCACGCGGGAAGAGCTCGCGCAGCTGCCGCAGGATTTGAAAAAGGAATTGATCGCGATTTTGAACCTGTTCTTTCCATGACTCCTCTTAATTGAGATATGAGATCTAATGCTTGAAGTAGGAATCACGTTGATTTTACCATACATATAGGGTTGAGTCGAGCGGGTCAGATTAAAATCAAAAATAAAAAGTATTTTACATAAATTTTAGTTTAGCCCCCTTAAAATTTTTATTTTATTCTTTATTAATTATAAAGTTTTTTTTGGCCCCTCCTTAAAAGTTAATCTAGCTCCGCCCCTGTTTGGAGATAGAGTGAAGCATTGGATCACTTTGAATGAACCATGGTCATATAGCCAAGGTGGCTATGTGAGGGGTGTGTTTTACACTTGGTAGAAGTTCAAAATGGGTGAATCCAAATTGTGGTGCTGGTGATTCTGCTACTGAACCCTATTTAGTTTCACATCATCAACTTCTTTCTCATGCTTCTGCTGTTCAACTCTACAAAGAAAAATATCAGGTACTCCTTTATATAGAGAAATGATTAGCGAATAAGTTAATTTTGTAAATAAATTTAATCAAGTTATTTTTCTTTTTTTTTTTATGCGTCTCTTTCTTTTTGTCAATTGGTTTTTATTATGACAACAAGTGTAATTATTCGTGTCATGTACGTGGTAAAATTATAATTATAATTTTAAGTTGTTTTATTAAAATTAATTTAAATTATAATAAATTGACTAATAAAAAAGTAATGAGTTATGCATTGTTTGTTTTTTCTTAATTTAGTATTAATTGTATTAACTCTAAAATAGTTATTAATTAGTTTTAGTAATCTACTTTTTTCAATAAATCAGACATATATACTGAATGTGACCATAAATAATCTAGTAATACCTAAATCTACCAACAAATTATTATATGTGTAAGAACATATCAAAATCAGCTGAAAATGAACAACAAATTATTAGAAAATTCTAATACAGAAAGTTCTCCAATAAACAATAAATAATTTAAACCCACTAAATAATAACTCAACACTATCTTTTAATGCCTGCAAAATATATATCTGAAATAATACTATATCAATGTTAGTATACAAAATTATATAATTAACGTAATTATAAAATTGTTTATCAGGAGAATAAAATAATATGAAGTTTTATGATGATTCTAATATTCTCAAACTATAAATGTACAATAAGAATGTATTATCCATTACCACCTAGAATTTGTCAATTTTTTAAATTGATAGTAATAAATTTTAATAAATTAATAAATTTAATTAAGAGATTTCGTTATTATCTTTTCATTATAAGTTCTGAAAAACTTCTCTATATACCATATTCATCGTACAGTTATCTTCTAAGTGTCTATGAAATTTCAACAGAACTCGGAGACCATCTTTATTCGTTACGTTTGCCTTTATTTTTCAAACTTTTTCATTACATAATCTACCATAGTTAATACTGTTGATAGAATCATAGGCCATTATGTATGAAAAATAATAAACAAAAAAAAAACTATATCTGAGGTACGAATTTTTAGATGATAAATAATTGTTACAATTTCCTATTACTTCTTATATATATACACACACATTGTACACAGTAATAATTAGCCAAATATTTTTAATGGAGATAGTTGCTACAATTAGGTAAAAATTATGCCATTATCTTTTATTAAACTTTATGATTAATTCAATGGAGATACTTGCTCAGTATATATGTTATCTACATTAATTATGTGCCAATATTTATAGGAAAGGACTAAAAAAAGTGATATATAAATATATATAATATTATTGCTCTATAAAAAACAGATATAAATTACTATGTTCTTTTTTATTATATTATACAACTTAAAGTTATAGTATCATGTTATTATTAATTATAGATACTTGCTACAATTATATTAAATTTAATTATGACTCTAAATAAATAAAATAGATAACAATCAATATTATTTTTTTTACATTCAATATTTACTGTAAATATAAAAAATAAAATAACTAATGAATAAAAATGAGTAAAAAATAAAACATAATAATTAAAATTTAATTTGTTAACTAATTAATCTTGTGTCCATAAAATAATAATAATAATAATAATAATAATAATAATAATAATAATAATGATTTATTAGATTTTATTATCCTATTGACAATACTTTTTAGTACTCTATTTCTTATTAATTTAAATATTTTTATTATTAATATGATATTATCATTAGTTGGTATCAGGAGCCAGGTGAAAGCCTGATTCTGATATCTTCTCATGAGAGCACCATATAAATATAATACCATGAGAAGATCAATTAAACTCTGTTCTTATTGTTATCTATATGAAACAAACTATATAATCCAAGATGAGGAGCTCCTTTATAATCAATTACTTGCGATTAAATTTTTACGTTATTATACTAGGTTTTATTACAATCTTTAAACTTTGTTACATCTTACTTCTTTAATATATTCGTATCCTTATACCTTTATTATTATTCTGAACTTTGTTAAACAACTAAAGACCTTGTAGAACTTCATTCCATAATCTATTAAAGATAAGTGTAACGGTAAGAGTTCAGAGAACATCCGTGGTGATAAGTCTTCTTTGAAGGCAATAAAACCATTGGTAAGTTAGAGTGGTCCCGTAGCATAAGTCTTTAAACAAATAATGGCTGAAATTCTAAGATCTTTAGCTGAATTAAACAAAGGAAAGAATACTTTAATAATAATAAGGAATAATGATACTGAACTCTCAAGTTCATCCTCAGAATTACAAGCAGTAAAATTAGAAGAAAAGTTTCATAACTGGTCTGTACCTCTTATAAGCGAAAACGAAGTTTATAAAAGACAAGCATTTTGGGAATAAAAAGATAATGAAATACACATGTTAGAGTACAGTTACCCATGAACTAGTAATAATCACATCATAAACATACTAGAGGAAGAAAAACTAAAAAAGCATCAACAAAAAGGTTATAATTTTATTCATATAGAACTTATCCAAGTAGTCGCCAAACCTAACTTTAGACTAGGAATTAACATACCTATCTTAATGGTATTACGGGACACAAGGTTTAAAAAATTTAGAGACTCACTAATAGCTATATTAGAAAATAATTGTCAATTATTTGTCATTATGCCCAGTATTTTTTAGTTGTTATTCAAATTTTTCCATGAGTCTTAAAAATGAATACACCTCTAAAACTCTCAAATTATATATTAAAACACCTAAAGACATCATTGATGAAAAATATGATCATTTTGAAGTAATTTATAGAATATATTATAAAATTACAAGGGTAAATTATAACTTTAGGGCTAGAAGAGAATCATCAAAAGACGAAACTATTATTATTCATGCTAATTTACAAAGGTCTTTTATTCAAACACCTGAAAAATTTCAACATGAAGAACTAATGGAGAATATCCCTGAAGAATGGATTTTAGAAGATATAGTAGAAGAAGACAAAATAAAAAGAAAAAGTATATGGAATCAAGATGTTACCAGCAAAAAACTAAACAAAACCACATTAATTTATATTAATAATTAATTTTAAATTTTTTAAATTCAAAATTTAAAAAATTTAAAATTGATTAAGTAAACCTAATTAAAGCCTATAAAAATCTTCCTCTTCTCTCTTACATTAACCTACCCACCTCCAAGAATCACACACACAAACCTCTCTCTCTCACCGTCAGGCCCTCTCCGCCTCCCCACCGCGACCTACTCCTCTACTATCACCGACATCTGGCTCGTCGGATTCGCCACCGTCGACAAGAACTGCTTCCCTTTTGTGAACCAGATGTGTTACCGAAGCCGCAAAAACTTATCTTCACTAAAACATGGTTGTCCATTCCATGGCTATGTCATCAAATTTTGGTTTAGTTCACACATCTCTGTAGGAAATGCACTTATAAATATGTATGCCAAATATGGTTGTCTGGATGGCTCAATTAATATATTCCTAGAAATGCCAAATAGAGACTCTGTTTCATGGAGCACTTTGATCAGTGCCTACGGTCTTCATGGATGTGGTGACCAAGCATTGCAACTTTTTTATGAAATGCAAGAGAGAGAAGTGAAGTCAGACACAATTACCTTACTCGCCGTATTATCTGCTTGTAATCATGCCGGTCTTGTAACTGAGGCACAACTGGTATTCAAACAAGCGAGTGCAGATTGTAAAATTCAATTAACCTTAGAGCACTATGCATGCCTAATTGATCTTCTTGGAAAGAAATATAAAAAAAACATTCATTTAATATGAAAAAAAAAAATCTAATACTTAACAAAAGAAATATCTAGTTATATTTTAGCAAAAATAATTAAATACCTATAAAATTTAAAAAAATATAAAATTCTTAAAGAAATAGAGACATTCACATTTGCAATACAAAAAAATTCGAAAAATATATAAAAGAACATCCATTTAGTATGAAAAAGAAATATTCTGATACTTAGTAGAAGAAACATCCATATATATTAACTCGTAAAGATTTTGGATTCATCCAGAGGTATTTGGCTGGTTTTTTGCTAATACCCTCTTGATTTCCTAGCATTGTTGAAATAGAAAATATAGAAATTAGGGACATTATTAGAGAAGGTCTAAATATTAGACTAAGAATGAATAGGTCTCATTCAATTAGAATACCAAATTACCAGAATAAAGAAGAAATTTCATCAAGACATTATATAGATAATTTCGTCATAAACGATGGAGTTATAAGAATAAATAATAATAGACCACATATAGCAACTCCTTTATATGGAACAGAAAATAATTATTCGCCAACTACCTCTCAAATCCTAAGAGTTATAATAAAAGAACCTTTTGAGATTAATAAAAATTGGATTAGTCAAGATTTTTATTCAGAATATAATACAGATTAAGAAAATGGTATTTTGCTAGATATTCTGAAAAGAAAATTATAGAAATAAGAAAAGAATTTTATAATTACTTAATAAAAAATAAAATCAATTTATATTTTTTCTATTGGTTAAAAAATTACTTTCATAATTTCAAAAAAGAATTTTGTCCTTTAACTAAGACAACCACTACTTGAAAAACGAGTACAGGGCAAACTGTAGAATCCCAATATCTACCAAAAGAGAAACCATAAAACTACAGGTAGCACACAATTTAGAATTAGAAGCCACCCATATAAAGATAATGGAATAGAAAGAAGTGTAGACAAAAGAGACATTAAAAAGGTACATCAACAACTTAACTACACTAACACAGTCCTAGATATTATGAAAAACCAGTTAGAAAGAATTGAACATAAACATGAATAACTTAAACCCATAGAAAAACCTATATATAAGTTTCAACGTCCTGATGTAATCAAACTTAGAACAAATGTGGAAGCAGACATTGATGAGTTAAAAGAAAAACTTAAGTCTATAAGTCTAGAAAAAATAGCTGTTAATACAATAGAAATTAACAAAATGACACATAAGAATCAGTATTATCCAACGCTAAGAAATTATTATCCAAGACCAACCCCGGCTGACATAAGCCTTGAAGAAAGAACACAGCTAGTATAAAATATTTTTACCAAATCCGAATTAGTAGAGTGGAATTTAGATGGTTTAAGTAAACAACCCATTTTAGATCTAATGTGTAGTATGACTATGGCAGCAACTGCTTATAAGGCAAAACGAGCTACTGATAGAGAAGCAACAGTCATGATCACACAAGGATTCACGGGGCAATGAAAAGGATGGTGGGATAACTTTTTAACTATACCAAAAAGAGAATTAATCTTAAGTAGTATAAAATCAGAAGACCAATCACAAGACGCCACAACAACCTTAATTTTTACAATTATAAAAAACTTTCTAGGAGACCCAAATATTTTTAAAGATAGAATAGGAACCAACTAATGAACTTACGATGCCCTGCAATGTCTCACTACCGATGGTATAAAGATGTTTTTATATCTAAAGTTATGATGAGAGATGATGCAGCGGCCCCTTTTTGGAAAGAAAGATTTATAGCTGTCCTACCCAAACTCTTTTCAGAAAATTTTTTACAAAAACTACAATCTTTATTCGGTACTCAAATACCATATGAAGGCCTAATTTTTGGCCAAATACATAATATAGTAGTACAAACCGGAGTAGAAATATGTACTGACACTAGATTACAAGAGAAAATGCGAAAAGAAAATATGAACAATAAAAGAGAATTAGAAAACTTTTGTCAACAATATGGCATTACAACTGAAAAAGCACCTAGCAATCAAAATAGAGTCATTAAGAGAAGAAATACAAAAATTTATGGAAATAGGTATAAGTATCAATCGAAAGAACCTTACCCAATAGGAAATAAACCAAAAGAAAATTACAGAAAAAAACAAAAATGGAATAATCAAAAGAAAAGTAACAAGAAACAAATAGTTTATTAGAAGTTTAAAAAATCAGGTCATTATACTAATAACTACAAAACAGAAGAAAAAATAAACAAAATTAGTAATGAAGAAGTAAGAAAAGCTTTAGCGGCTATACTAATTGACAGTGAATCAGAAATCAAAACGGAAAAAGAATATTCTTCTAATAATTCAGAAAATTTTATACAACAATTAGATATACTATCTTCTTCAGAGCCTTCTGAAATAGAAGAAGATTCGTGTCTAGGATCAGGAATATGTAACTGTAATAGTTGTATAAAATCTTTAAATGTAATTATGAGAACTCAAAAGTCAATCAATACCTTTACTAGAGAACAAATAAAAGCACCCATAAGTAGCTGCGACCAACACTTGGTGGCGGCAGTAGCGGCGGTGATGGGGACACAATGCTGCTAGAAAATTATTTGATTTCCTAACTTATTTGTGGGCAATACATATATTAATTATAATCACAAATTATGCTATTTCAAATTAAATGACTTATATAATGATGATCTCATTTATTATTTTAAATGCAAATTGAATAAGTCATTATTACTTTTGATTTGAAATTAAATGAGAATAAAACCGGATATTATCTTTTGTTCCTTAGATAATTATCTTTTTGGATTTTAGATATATTATCTTTTGGGCTTTAGATACTATTTTATTTAGGCTTAAGGGTTTAATGGGTGACATGCTCAAATATAAATAGACCTTCAGGGTTTCGGTCCCCAATATACCAAAGCCGTCTTTGTTACTCTTTTCCCATCAAAAGAGTTGCTATTCAGCCTCCTAGGAATACAGAAGGCTTTGGTTGAGGAAGATCGAAAGAACCACAAGATCCAAACTCTTCCGGTCGTATGATTTATGTTTATGAATTCAGGTATGCTTCCGCATTCGAGTATGATATATATTTTTAATGATTCAATATGGAGGATCTGGAATATTGAAATTAATTTATTCCAATAAGTGGTATCAGAGCCATTCATAATTCAATCATCGAAAATATTCGATTTTATTTTATTAGATCAATATAGATATACATATGCGTGTTTACATTATATATGAAATTGATGCACGCTTAATGAAATTGTTCTTGATTATGTGCGTGTATCGATACGTATATATTCACGTTATATATGTAAAAGAATCCCCTCCATGCCGTTTTGATTGCTTTTATTTATATATATTGCATTATGTTTACCGTCGGCCATTTATTATATATGTATATATTTGGACTATATATAATCTTCACGGTATACAATATATAATTACTGAGAGGTTAATGTTGTCTTGGTTGCATTTTTTTTATACGGTTAATTAAATAGATATTTTTTTTATCATGTATTTTTTCGTATATTATTGTAACCCTATACAATTGGTATTTAATTGTATGTGCCATTAATTTGGTGTAAAGATAATTGATTATCCGTATAAGATATAAAAATTATTATGTATATGTCGCTTATGCGAATATTGATCTACCCAAAGGAAGATCTATATTTGGCCAAGTTATGTGTACATATTAATAATATTTGAATAATAAAAAATATTATTTAATTGTTACATAAAGAAAGTAGTAACAATTTGGATTAGTATACCCATCTATTTTATAAAGATTTAGTTTTAGAATAAATTGATTGAACATTATGCTGTCAAAGTAGCCTCTTTTGTGAAAATTGATTTATTTAAAATATTAGAAATATGGTGTTATGTAATTCATGCGAATATTGTTCAGCCCAAAGGAAGGTTTATATTTGGCCGAATTACGTACACATATTGATAGTAAATACATGTTTGGGTATAACTAATTAAGAATAAAGTAATACTTATTATTTATGCGAACAATAATCGGCCCAAAGAAAGTTTATTGTTTGGCCAAATAATAAGCATTGCACACTTCTGTTTATTTTCTATTAATTATGCGGTCAATAGTCGGCCCAAAGGAAGGTTATTGTTTGGCCAATTAATAGAAAATATATGCGGTAATAAATAGGTTGCGAAGTTTAAGTTTCCATGTGCGCATTAAGTCGGTCCAAAGAAAGGCTTAATGTGTGACAGGAATTTTGACAATATTTGATTACTGCAATGAGAGTATCACTTACAGTTAATTTTTCTATCCAAAGATTGAAAATTAATGTTGTACTAGATATCTCAATATGGATTTTTTACCCATTAATTAACTAATATTTATTGCATGTTCTTTTTGTTCTAATCCAGAAACTATGGTTTTAGCTACTAATGTTTCTGCGCAAATTAGCAGTATTCCTATGCTGAATAGTTCAAACTTTAAAGTTTGGAAAGATACCGTGGAGATTGTCCTCGATTGTATGGATCTAGATATAGCTCTTCGAGAGGAGAAACCCACTTCCACTTTGGAAAACCTCAATGAGGTTAAAATAGAGAAGTGGGAGAGATCCAATCGAATGAGCATTATGATCATAAAATGCTCAATACCTGAGGCGTTTTGGGGCTCAATTACTGAGGATAAAGATGCCAAACAGTTCCTGAAGAATGTTGAAAAATTCTTTACTAAGAAAGAAAAGGCAGAGGCAAGTAGCCTTTTGAGCAAACTTGTCTACATGAGGTATAAAGGTAAAGGAAACATAAGGGAGTACATTATGGAAATGTCTCATCTTGCTTCAAAATTGAAAGCACTAAAGTTAGAGTTGTCTGAAGATTTACTCGTGCATTTCATTTTGATTTCCCTTCCTGCACACTTTGGGCAATTCAAAGTGAGTTATAACACTCTGAAGGACACTTGGTCCTTAAATGAGCTTATATCTCACTGTGTGCAAGAAGAAGAGAGGCTGCAGCAAGATAAGACTGAAAGTGCTCACATGGCTTCATCTTCTCAGTATAAAAGAAAGCGTGATACTACTGCGGATGTGCCTTCTCAGCAGAAAAAGGCTAAGAAACAAGATCAAGTTTCAACTTGTTTCTTCTGTAAGAAGGTGGGACACATAAAGAAGGATTGTACCAAATATGCCACATGGCGTGTAAAGAAGGGTATAATTCTTACTTTCGTTTGTTCTGAGGCTAGTTTAAGTTATGCACCTGTTGATACTTGGTGGGTAGATTTTGCTGCTACTACTCATGTAAGTGTTACTATGCAGGGTTGCCTGTGGAGCCGACCGCCAAGTGATGCTGAAAGATACATCTATGTGGCAGACGGCAATATAGTTGCAGTCGAAGCTATAGGAACCTTTAGATTATGTTCCACGAGTGGATTTTACTTTGATTTATTAGAGACATTTTATGTACCGTCATTTAGACGGAATTTGGTTTATGTTTCTCGTTTGGACAAATCAGGTTATTTTTGTTCGTTCGGAGACAATAAAGTCAGTCTCTTCTATAATTCGAATAATATTTGCTCTGGTCATTTGGTGGATAATCTATATAGGCTTGACTTAAATTCCTATAATAATCAAATACTGCAAACGGGTACAAAACGAAAACTAAATGAGAATTCGGCATCATTATGGCACAAATGCCTAGGTCACATATCTAAACAGAGAATTCAGAGGCTCGTGTCGGATGGAATTCTTGGACCCCTAAATTTGGCGGACTTTGAAGTCTGCATTGAGTGCATAAAGGAAAAAAGGACAAACGAAAGGAAATTAGGTGCCGAGAGAGCTAAAGATGTCTTAGAACTGATACATACCGATATATGTGGCCCATTCCCTACTGTCTCTTGGAATGGACAACGATACTTTATTACGTTCATAGATGATTACTCTCGTTACGGGTATCTATATTTAATTCACGAAAAGTCCCAAGCCTTGGATGTTTTCAAGTCTTTCAAAGCTGAAGTTGAACTTCAACTTGGAAAGAAAATTAAAGCTGTCAAATCTGATCGTGGTGGTGAATACTACGGAAGATATGATGGTACAGGTGAGCAATGTCCCGGGCCTTTTGCTCTTTTTCTAGAGGAGTGTGGTATTGTTCCGCAATACACCATGCCAGGCAAACCTAGCATGAATGGTGTTGCAGAGCGAAGGAACCGAACTCTTAAAGACATGGTGAGAAGTATGATTAGTCATTCTTCCTTGCCTGAATCACTCTGGGGAGAAGCCTTAAAGACCACAGTGTACATCCTTAATAGGGTGCCAAGCAAAGCAGTTAACAAAACCTCATATAAAATTTGGACTGGAAAAAGGCCCAGTATAAAGCATTTGCATATTTGGGGATGTCCAGCTAAGGCACGACCTTATAGGCCGCATGAAAGAAAATTGGACTCAAGGACAATCAGTTGCTACTTTGTTGGTTACGCTGAGCGCTCACAAGGGTACAAGTTTTACAATCCTGCATCAAGGTTTATTTTGAAACGGGAAATGCGAGATTTCTTGAGGATGTTGAGTTTGGGGGGAAGGAAATATTAGGAATGTTGCTTTTGATGAGGATTCTGTAACTGACAATGATCAGGTCCTTGTGCCTATTGTTGTTCAAGATACAGTTATAATACAAGAGCAAAATGAGAATTCTACTGTAGATCCAGTTACAGTACAAGAGAACAATGAGAATATTGTTGTTACTCGAGATACTGCTACAGTACAAGAAAATGATGAGAATCCTCATCAACCCCAACCCATACAGCAAGCTCAACAACCTCAAGAAGTGTCATTAAGGAGATCCAATAGAAAAGGGAGAAAATCCATCTATTGTCTCAAACAAGCTTCCCGTTAATGGTATCACAAGTTTAATTAAGTCATTATCTCATGATTTTGAGGTAAATATTATAGATGAAATGTGTATACCGCAAGTTCAGTGGGAGTAAATACCGTTTTTTTTTGTCTTATATGTTGATGACATTTTACTTGCTAGCAACGATATAGGCTTGTTGCATGAAACTAAGAAATTTCTATCGAACAAATTTGAAATAAAAGATCTTGGTGATGCCTCTTTTGTATTAGGAATCGAGATACTAAGAGATTACTCTCAAGGTATTCTTGGATTGTCACAAAAGAACTATATCGAAAAGATTCTAAGTAGATATGTCATAGAAAGTTATAGACCAATGGACACACCCATAGTTAAAGGAGACAAGTTTAGTCTCAAGCAATGCCCCAAAATGATCTTAAGAAGACAACAATGCATGATAAACCTTATGCATCAGCACCAGGAAATTTAATGTATGCTCAAGTCTACATACATCCCGATATATCATTTATAGTGGGAGTGTTGGGTAGATACTTGAGCAATCCGGATATGGATCATTGGATAGCTGTTAAACGCGTAATGCGTTGTTTAAAGAGAACAAATGATTACATGCTTATTTATCGGAGATCAGAAAATTTGGAGATCATTAGGTACTCTGATTCCGATTTCATGGCATATGGTTGCGAAACTTTGTCACTAAACTTCATATAATAGATGACATTAAAAGGCCATTAAAGATATTTTGTGACAATAAGTCAGCAGTACTATACTCCAATAACAATAAGAGTTTGACAAAATCGAAGCATACAGACATCAAGTTCTTAGTTGTCAAGGAGAAAGTTTAAGAAAAACAGATTTCCATAGGACATATAGGAACAGAGTATATGCTAGCAGACCCATTACCAAGGGATTGACCCCTAAAGTTTTTCATGAGCACACTGCTCGGATGGGTGTCAATATTTGTGATGCCTTAGTTTAGTGGGAGTTTATGCTATATGTCCTATGACAGATATTGAGTTATTTTTCTGCAGAATTAAGTTGATGGTTTATTTCATGTTATGTGAAATGTTCATTTTGCAATATTTGTATTGTGTTTGATCTCAATAAAGTTGGACCAGCTGGAAATAGACATGCATGAGATCACTTGGCATGTAATTTCCATATTACTCATCCAAATTTGATCTATGTCGTTGAGTATATTAGGATGGTGATTGGCGTGGTTTAGTCACGGCATTTAATGTGATAAAAGTTGCGGTAGTTCCATATCTAATGTATGAGACGGACCAGATTGTTAAAGTAATGAGAGAAATAGCATTCAGATGCGCGCATAAAGTTTATAAAGATGTGATTATGTCAAGAAATAATATATGTATAGCCCAAGTGGGAGATTGTTAGAAAATTATTTGATTTCCTAACTTATTTGTGGGCAATACATATATTAATTATAATCACAAATTATGCTATTTCAAATTAAATGACTTATATAATGATGATCTCATTTATTGTTTTAAATGCTAATTGAATAAGTCATTATTACTTTTGATTTTGAATTAAATGAGAATAAAACCGGATATTATCTTTTGTTCCTTAGATAATTATCTTTTTGGATTTTAGATATATTATCTTTTGGGCTTTAGATACTATTTTATTTGGGCTTAAGGGTTTAATGGGTGTCATGCTCAAATATAAATAGACCTTCAGGGTTTCGGTCCCCAATATACCAAAGCCGCCTTTGTTGCTCTTTCCCCATCAAAAGAGTTGCGATTCAGCCTCCTAGGAATACAGAAGGCTTTGGTTGAGGAAGATCGAAAGAACCACAAGATCCAAACTCTTCCGGTCGTATGATTTATGTTTATAAATTCAGGTACGCTTCCGCATTCGAGTATGATATATATTTTTGATGATTCAATATGGATGATCTGGGATATTGAAATTAATTTATTCCAACATTGTAGTAGAAGGTTGTACCCGTGGCTGGGAAGATATTGTTGTAGTGCCGTGTATGTTAAGCTACCCGGCGTCATGAGGTTTTCCGACCTCCCTCCTCCACCACTACAATGATGTCTTCCCATCCACCCCTACTTCTAGTAAGACCCTAGCAGTATTGTGTAACGATATTATCATTACAAGGAAATGGCTTTAATTTATATACGCAACAATTTTTTATCCCAAAAAAAGAAAAAGAAAAATATAGTAATTCATAATCTTTAGGCCTCATTATTTGATAAATAATACTCAAATTATTCGTCTATATAGAAAAAAACTAATTCAAAAGTTTTAAAAAAAATTAAATCTGTAAAACTAACTTGTCTAACTTATTACCAAAATTAATATATCTAACCAAATAAAAAGTTCGGAACTTCAAACAAAATTTTTATCTCATACATTGCATTTGTTGCTTTTGTTTTACCCAACAAAAAACAATATGCTCACCAATCTCGCCATTAAGATCACCATTATTGTTGTTGTTTTCGGTTGATTGGGATGCATTGTATGATAACATTTTGTTTATAAAGTTTTCTTAATAAACATGTAACAGAGGTTCTCGACATTTGACATGTGTTCTGGTCTTTAAATAGTTTGATATTGCAGCAAAAAGAAACAAGGTGCTCCATGTCTACCAATATGTGACCACATCACATCTTTCTAGCACTAACAAAAATTTACAAAACTTTTTAGCTGATTTTTTCTGTTTTTTTTTTTTTTTGGGTCTCTGAACTGAAATAGGAAATAAAATGAAATAGAATAACTGAATAAGATGCAAATCTAATCCTACAGCGAAAATAAATTCCCTTTTCCCTAAAAAAATTGGCCCTTTTTTCCTTTGTTCATACATATTGAAGTGGGAAAAAGTTTGGCCTTTAAATACTGGAATTGGATTTTCATACAAATGACCAATTCACGAAAGAGAAAGCTAAGCAATGAACACTGTTATCTTCTTCTGCAAGTACTTTCCATGCAATGGCCTGCTCGAACGATACGTGTCGCCCCATCGTTGACATGCAGATTCCGGCCGGCAGATATGCAAACCCCTGAAGGTATAGTAAATGAAAAAGCATTTAAGGTTGTTGCATAAAGAAAATGTGAAAGTTGTAATCTAAAAACTAAATAACAAAATTGAGAAGATGGGAATGTGTTTTATGTTTTCTTGTGGAAATTTACCTGCTGCATTAACTTGGCAAAATCTGCAAACAATGCCTTGCGTCCAGACTCATCAAATATTTTATCCAATGTGATGTCTTGTAAAGCCACCAAAGTTGTTTCCAACATGTCAAGGCCGGCCTGGTTTGCAAAGATGAACACCGGCACCGACTACGATCCAGACAGAGAATCATATGTATCTTAAATTAAAGGCTTTCATGGAAATGATGAACTCTACTATGAACAAAACATCTGCCATACCTTCAAAGAACAGCACAAAATGGCATCCTGATGTTGCCACAAATGTTTAAGCACTGACTCGCCAATGAGAGAATCAGATCTCAGCAACTCTGCCCCCAAATAATAACTGTTTTTAGAAGAAAAAAGAACAAAAAAGTGAAGTGCAGCATTAGATACTTTTCAAGAAAGAATATTCAACAATAAAGCTTGAACACAATACGACAGATGCAGACTTGCCTATAACTGCAGCAGATCCAGTTGGCTAGTGTAAGAGCCTCTGGAGAACCAGGAGAGAGTTTTGAGCCAATTGCCGGGTTTATACCAGATGGAGAAATCGCCATGGCAACCCTCTGCACAGAGGAAATCACACTACGGATGTACTGGCGTGCCATGACAGCAACATTATCCTGCAGACTACTGTCAAAAGGAAACTGGAAGGCAATAGTCAACACCGACCGAGCACTATGACATGATACCGCATCGCGTGCACCATTTGTTGTTGGGCCAACTTCAAAACCAGATGTCAAATCCAGGGTTTGACTTCCTGTCATTGAATCCTTTTTATCACCCTGGAAAACAATAATATCAACATGATTATAGTGTGTCATACACGCACATCAGTATCAGTAGCTCCTTTCTAACTTGCACAGTACTTTTTTCTCTATTCAAATGCAATATCAAGAGATTTAACACTAAAAAGGACCAAATATAAACAGAACTCAACTGGTTTTGAATCCAACGGGATAATGCGGAAACCGGAAGGCAACAATGGAGCATCATCTGGGAACATTTCATCAATAGGAGCAAATATGAGCTCAGAACAAGCCCCCACGGCATTCTCGTCAATTCCACTACATAACTGTCCAAAGAAAACAAAATGGTTATATAGGACCAGTCTACTTATTACATTTCTGCATGAATAAACCGCAATACTATTTAAAATTATATTAAAAAAAAGGAAGAAAAAATAAGAAAAAAGTGAACTGCAGATGATACAGACAACTCATATTTCAACTAGCCAGAGGCAGCACCTGCAAGAGATGAACGTCCCTAGAGGCAAATGCATCTTCTTGAGCAAGAGAGTGTCCTTCAAGACGGATAACTTCCAGCATCTGTAAAGTTAACACAACATTAGCAGGGACCAGGCTTGAAACAGCAAGTGGTTTAGTGTGATTTGTCAGCAAAACGTTGACATTACTATTGAATAGCATAACAGACCATCTAAAAACACCAAAGTTCAAGGTCACACAGACCAGTCTCTAATGGATCCCAGAACAGGATGCAAACAAATTTACACATATGGCTTAGTGCCTTGGAAAAGGGAATGCAGTTGTACCTCTTGATGTTCAATTGTATGTCCAAGGGACATGATTGTTTGATTGCCAGTGAATCTTGTAGGCCTCATTCCTGGATAGGCATATGAGCCAGATTTCAGTGATGCAGCAGAATAGGCATCGACATTAAAATCAGCCCACTCCGAGCGATGTTCCCTCAGGAAACGAACCAAAACTGCAGGAGGGATGTTCTGCAAGACAATCAGAAGCTTGTCATATAACACTTCAAAGAGAGTTTTTTTTTTCCTCACAACAATGGGTTTTGGACACTCACTTGGAGTAACATAGAAGCTTTTGCACACAGAATTCCTCCAAGGAATGTAAGGGAACTTGCTGGATTAGAAGTTCCACTAAAGTTCTTGGTTGAACTAACTGCAATAATTACATCCTCGGCACCATCACAGTTCAGTACAGACCAGCCATCGTCATTGAAACCATTGACAGCATCATTGAAACCTCTGCAAGTGTATGTCTCAGTTTCAGGCATATAATAAATCATTTTACAACAGCAGGCTGAAATAGTTTTCAAGGAAAGAAATTCTATATGTTGTACCTGCTCAACCTTTGACTGAAAGTTCTCAGAACGGCAGGTTGCCTACCCAGGCCATAAACCACTTCACCGCTTGTTTCTTGGGCTATTTGCCTGATATAACGTAGCGCCTATCACAAAACCCCTTTGAATCAATAGCTGTCTTAGAAAGCATGGCAGCGGGGTATAAGATGAAATGAAGACAGGTCTAAAAAACCAGTCATGTACTTGTTGAAATTGACAAGAAGAATGTTAGATTATTAGGAAAGACGAAGACTAGATATGGTGATGAGTACTCAAAAGACCTTTTTTTTTAACACAGCAGTTCAAATTTCAAATGTTGTTCACAATGTCCACAACAGCCAACACAGTTAGCAGTGTAACCCTGAATTATCGAGTGAACTTACCGCAATTGTCATTTTCTGAGCTACCACTTTTGATGATTCATATAGTGGTCGCAGCACTTCTGGCACACTCCATGCCTAGAAGAAAATTCTAAGCAATTCAATAAATATATAATAAAAAGAAAGGTAGCATATATAAACTTGATAAGAAGTCAAACCTCAAGGTTTAGGTGGTCTACAATGTGAATGATTGATCCTCCACCTTCACATGGTCGAATCAAGTAGCCACTAGGCCGCATTTCAGCCCTCACAAACTGGGCAGCAGCAGCTGCATTAGGCCCAGTCCCAGAACCAGATAGTGACCTCTCACAAACCTTCACAAGAGTGCAAATTATATTAAACAACTGCCTTTCAATGAAAAGAAAAGAAATGTTTAAAGATTTTGAGACAACATGGAATACAAACACACTTACCACAAGACTGCCATTTTCCAGAGTTGTAGTGTATCTAATAGTCCAGAAATCCCGGGCAGGAGCCAGTGTGGTAGGAGCATATGTCTGCAGCAAATTTCGTGTTTACTTGCAAGGATCAAACAAAAGAGAACTAAGGGATGTTACATTTCAATTTTGATTTCTCACCTGGGTGTAAACAAGTTCAATTGTGCCTCCATTTCCAGCGGGAAACATTGTGAAAACCTCTAGGCTCCGGCAATCCCGAAACCAAGAGGGGCGGTCTTTTAGGATCTCTGCAATCTATTGAAAATTATGGCATTAAGGCATTTAGCCATTCAAAATCCAAACTTAAAGAACTCAGAAAAGTGTTAACTGCATCTTTCATTCAGATTTACCTTTGTAGGTTCGAGACTGACAAGACCACAGGCTCGAGCTGCCACCCCACTGCAACTTTGCGAAATAGCAAAGATCCCAACCGAATCCGGACCAGGCTGACAAAAAGAATTTCGGAAGTACCATTAATAAAGGAATTTAATGGATGAAATTCAGCCTTCAACTCAAATCAGCAGAGTGCCATGGTTATAAAAACAAACAAAATAATCTACTAGAAGCATGGCCACTAATCGTTTCTTATATAGAAAGAACACCTTCATCCCAGGCATCTGAACCCAATCAACAGCAGTTCCTGTAGCCTTTGAAAGGAACTCTGCCAAGGTCTCCTCTGCAATTGATAGGAATCTGCAAGGATCACATAAGAAAATGAATCAGAGAAAGAATCACAACTAAAATAGAATAAAAGCCATTTCTTATACTTCAAGAGTCATACCCTGCGGGACTATTAGCATCTCTCATAGATTGCTGAGTAGTCGAACTCGAAACCACTGGATCACAGCTTGCATCAGTGGTTGCTGCTGATGGCTGAAGCTGTAACAATAACATCAAACACTTCAATTTTAGTCAAAGCAACCAAATCATACACCAGCTGAAATCAAAATAACTCCCCAACCATGACAATTAACGACGATATATTCAACGAAAAAACCGATGCTGATAGACTTACAGTATGCAACTGCTGCTTCATATACCCATTCTCACACACCAGCTGCGACACCTGCTTCTGTAATCGATCATTTTCCTCCATTAACAGTTTATTCATCGCCGTGAGCTTGCGGTTCACGGTCTGAAGCCGTGAAGCCTCTTTCCTCTGCTTCTCTCTACACCTGCATAGTAATTCAATTTCAAACACACCCCCAACAATATCAAAACCATATCAATTACCAAACCTGACAACCCACCAATAAAATCTCATACATCCACCCATCCATTCATTCATTCATACACTTTTGACCATAACATAACACCGTAATCCCTATCCTAAACACATCAAAAATCAAAGTTAAACAAAAAAAGGGGGTGGAAGACCTGAATCACCTGCGGTTCTGGAACCAAACTTTGATTTGCTTGGGCTCTATGTTTGCAAGAATGGGGCAGTCTCTAATCAACTGCTGCCTCCTCAAGGAGCTAGGTTTAGGGCACTCAATGTAAACTCTTTCAAGTGCTTCAACTTGCTCAGCAGTGTACCTAACATATTTTCCTGAGGAATCAAGATGCTTGTCAATGCTGCTCTCCCTATGATGATGCTGAGCCACAGCCATAGCCATCTTCTTCTTCTTCTTCCTCCTCCTCAAAACTCCACAACAAGATTCTTATGCTGAATCTTATAAATGTTATGTATTATTATATACTAACACTACAATAATAAAGACAATAAAAAGCGAATATTTTTAGTGAAGCATGCGTTACTCGTTGCTATAGGAACACAAAATCCTCGTTTTTTCCACCTTCGAACTGAAAAACCGGTTGCTTTAAGTAGCTGGCAAGAGAAATTGGGGGAAACCGGTAATTGTGTTTTGGGAACAGAAAGCAGGGGACTTTGTTTCAGAGCTGGGAACCGCCACAAATTACGGGGTTCTGATTTCGTTTGGGGTGAAGGCTCGTTCTTAAATCCATGTGAAGCAAACAAAAAAGAAAGGGATATGGATGAGTAGTGCTTTGGAGTTTGAAGTAAGCGAGGATTTTGAAGAGGCTTTAGCTTTTTGTGAAGGAGATTCGAGAAGCGGAAGAAAGGTATGAGATTGAGTTGAGAATAATGGAGCTTGAGGAAGAAGGAACGAATAGAATGGAATAAGGGAAGAGGTAGTTGGAATTTTTGTTTTTATTTTTTCTTTTTGGTTCGGTGGTAAAGGGAAAGTGGATTTGTTAAGCTCTTTGTTGATGTTCTGAGTTGTGAAGAAGCAGCATTGAGAGAGAAGAGAGAAGAATTTGAAAGGGAGAGAGTGAGTGTGTTTAAGTTTTGAGAGTGATCGCAGAAGCAAAGAGAGAAGAATAAAGTAAGAAGTAAGAAGTAAGAAGTAAGAACTGAGAAGGAAGAAAGGAAGCATGCACACATATCGAGGATCATATTACTACACTCTTTTACTAATTTTTTTAAGTATGTAATAATTTGGACTGAATTTACCTTCCTGCCCCTCTTTTTTGTTTCCAATCACCCATTAGTCCTTACAAGTTACAACAATATGAAGCCCCAAGAAAATATAACTATTTTGTCATTCGAAAAATTTTTAATTTTGATAAAATAAATTATAATTTTTGTTTTAACAAAAAAAAATTTAAATATTAAATTTTTAAATAAAATAAATTAATTATTAATTTATTATTTTAAGTGTTTAAATTATTTTATCAAAATCAAAATCTTATAAATGTTAAAACAACTATTTATTTCTTATTTATAATATTACTAAAAATAAAAATAAAAATGTACACTGAAAAATTCTAAGAATGACATAATCAAAATGAAATTTTGAGTAATTCACTTTAATAAAATAATTAGAGTCAAGATTATGCAGGTATTCTTAACAGAAATTGATTATACGTCTATTCTAAATATATTTATTAATTTATATAAATTAAATCAGTATAACTCGATTTAGCTATTTACACGTGATACAATCGTTATAAGTTAGTTATAAAAATTCGACATATACGTTATAAATCAGTTATTAGAATCATAACAACAAATCAAAATATTTTGATATACCTCTATACGTTACCACTATAATTCGATAACGGCAAAAAATAATCTCTAATTACTTATCCTGGTTATAAAACAAAGTAATTAGAAGAAAGGTGGAACATTCATTCATCCAATAATTACTTGAAAATAAAGCTTATTCATATACTGATTTGAGCGTTAGAATATTTTTTTGCAGGTGTCCCAAGGTGTCGAGGTATAACCCGTCTCGAAGGAAGGCTTGAAGGAAGTCACCAAGGAACGAGCTATATCCCAGCTAATCCATACAAGAACAATTGGCGCCCACCGTGGGGCCTAAAAACAAAAACCTTTTTTTTCCTTAGTCCCCAAAATTTTCAGATCTGCCTGTGGCTGACCAACCTCCTCCAATACCATCCAAGCTTCTTCGGATGGTAACAGAGTTACAATAGGCTAATCAGTGCCATGACAGAAGAAAACCAAAGAATGGCAAACCAGATAGCTGAGTTAACTAATGCTCGGTTTGAAAATATTGATAATCATAATGAACAACTAGACACCAGGAAGAAAATTCTGATTCAACATACATCTCTGAAACTCAACAGCAAGAAGGAGATCAACAAGCCAATGACGACGATGAATTGGATAATGTCGTTGGTCCATTCACGGCCAATGTCATGAATATTCAAATGCCCAAAAGGTTCACTCTACCAACGACTTTAACTCCTTATGACGAATTAGACGACCTGAAGAAGCACATCAAGAAATTTCTATCTATAATGATAGTAAATGGTGCTTCTGACCCTATTTTATGTTGTTTTCTTTCCTTTTTAGACGGTCCTGCACTTGATTGATTTTGTTCTTTGCCTGCAGATTCTATTTCTCGTTTTCAGAAATAGGCAAAGTTGTTTGAGGATCAGTTCATTGCATCTTCCATTTATCTACATAATTCCGACTACTTGAACATAATCAAGCAAGGACAAAATGAAAGTTTGAGAGACTATATTACTCATTTTATGAAGGTGGTAATAAGCATCCCAGATCTCCATCCTGAAATACATTTACATGCCATCAAAGCGGACTTCAGCCAGGAAAATTCCAAGAAGCAATCACAGTCGCAAAACCGAAAACGCTCACCGAGTTTTGCGAGAAAGCTAAAGGTAGAGATTGAAGAACTCTGTTGGGCTCGAAAGTCGGAAAAAAACCCACAACAATAAGGACAACGATAAATCTCGGGATAATAAAAAGACCTTTAAATTAACCTACCGTTATGACTCATTACACAACACCAAAAGGGAGAAAATAATCAAAGAAATCCTGAATGCAAAGCTCATCAAACACCATTGGAAAGCTGGAAATGATCAAAACATGATGAATGTAGATAAATCAAAATATTACACTTTTCATCAGAAGCACGGGAATACTATTGATGAGTACGTTATAGCCAAAGATCTGTTAGAGCGACTAGCTCAGCAGGGGCATTTTGATAAATACATACTGACTTGAGTATCGAAATACCTTCTTGCAGGTGCCCATCTTCTTGTTCCCAATGTGCTGATGTATAACCCGTCTCGAAGGAAGTCGCCAAAGAATGAGATATACCCCGGCCAACCCACACAAGAACAACACATAAAATCGAATCAAACCAATTCGAATTAGTATGTGACAAAGTAATTCAAAATAAGATAATTTGATTTACTACAGGAGGAACGAGAGAAAGCTTGGTCCCAAATAAATCGAACTAAATGAGTTTGAATTATAAGAGGATACAGATCTTCAGGATAAATCGCATCACCCAGATTCGAATTAGTTGTAAATGTAACACATAGTAAATTGAAATTGGTTAATTCAATTTAGCAATGGGTATGTCCTGTAAATATAACCAAAACATTTGCTCTTGATCAGAGTGATACTCATAATGACTAGTGATGATAGTTTTTTAGTTTTTGTGCACTACAGATGGATGATTAAGAAAAAATGCGAAGTAGAATAAAATTTATTAATAATGATTCAATAAGTGTCTTTATTAGACAGTATATCAATTTTGCTGAGCTACAAAGTACTATAATATAAAAATTGGGAGTCCATGGCATCAAACATGTGGAGAAATTATCTTACTAATAAGGAATGCACTCTGTGAATAAAACACTCAGTAAATGAAGTTATAGTAATACTCACATTTTCGAGTTGCAATAAGTCTAGTATCAACTTCCATTGCATCATTATGGGCTCTTTCTCGCTCGAGGATGGTTGATATCCCACTCACCTGCAATCTGCTACATTAGATTAATAATGACAAGGTATAGAATGACTAGTAATCTACATAACACACTTAACATATATACTTCGATGCCAATGACCAATGAAATACGTCAAACTCAACGAGTCTAAAAGTAGAGAAACGCTAAAAGATCCATGACTGTAGTAGCTGCAGCAATTAGGGGTGCACATGGGATCGGGTGAAGTCAGGTTCGTCCTAAATAATGATCGGGTCTATTTTTGAGATTCTTGCCTGACCCTAGATCTAGTGAAATCACACTACTTTCAGACCAAACTAAAACTGGGTATATACTCAGTGAATCTGGGTCTTAATAAATTTTATGCCAAAAATTATGATGCACTTATTTATAAAGAAGATAAAAACATACTTATTACCGAGAACTTGATATCCATACTTGAAACTTGAATTTGTCCATAAATTATAATTTCATACTTCTTTTTTTTATTTCTTAATTCAACAAATGTGATTAAAAATAAAATAATAAGCTTATAATTAATATAACATAATATTGAAATTAATTTAATATATATATATATATATATATCTTTTTTAGTCTCCGTAGGGTGCACATGGGTTGGGTGAAGCCGGGTTCGCTTTGACCCGAATCCGACCCTAATAATGATCGGGTCTATTTTTGAGACCATTATCAGACCCTAAACCCAGTAAAAGCACACCAAATTATTCCGAAAGTATTCGGGTCCAGGCCGGATCTTCGAGCCAGTCCAAGTCATGTACACCCCTTACTTCAATAGACCAGCTAACTGAACGATGTTCCTATTGGCAATACGACACATGCATCGATACAACCATGCAAGAGCGGCGGAACTCTAACTATATCTGCCCAAGTTGTCTAGCCTAGCTATGTAAGGCAGCCATTAGATATAAAGATAGGTCACATACTTGTCACCAAACAACTGAGTCGATAGCAACATCATAGTGTACGCAACTTGCACATCTCCTCACAGTTTCCTCATCTGCATATGGAGGAAGCTTACTGAATATCTTTGAAAACCACGTGTACTTCACAGTAAACTTGTCAACACAGTCTGTAGGAGATAGCACACTGAGCAACTCCTCAAACCAAGTTCAGGCAGGTCTGTCGTCCTTAACACACCTCTCAAAGTCTGTCAGATACCTACTAACATAGTCACCATCGATCGAAAGGCCTAACTGATATGCTACATCTTATAACGTAATGATGCACTTCCTGAATGGCACATAAAACGTATGTGTATTGAAACGCCATCTCTCAACACAAGTGTTTACTAATGGCTCATCTAGTTTAAACTAGTGGTCGTTGAGTCTCATAAGATGGTATAATCTAGAGGTCTGTAAATATAATATGATCCAGTCATCCAAAGACATACGATGTTACCTCTTCATGCTGCTAATACATCGAGTCGGTTACATAATAATAAAAAATATTTATTAAGAATTCATAATAAACTTGACACCATCGAGAATAACTCGATTATAAAATTTCAACATTATTCATAATCCATTGAAAAAAATTAAATAATAGCCAGATTCATAATCTTATAATTCATCAATTAAGTACTCCTTATGAAAAGTCATGACAATTTTATCTTAAAAAATTAAAATCTAATTATATCATATATGCAAAATTTAATTGGTGATTCTACTATATATACTACTCTAGTCTTATCTATAGAAACCAAATTTCCACAAATCTACATTCACCCATAATTATTATCTATCTAAATTTAGATACGATCAATAATTTTAAACCACTACTGTCACTAATATTTCTAACTTAAAAATTATTGTCACTAATATTTCTAACTTAAAAATTGTAATAAAATATTCTAAATCACTACACTAACTAATATTTATAATCTAATAATTTTAAGTTTTCAACTATTGTTAATATTTTTAGTTTAAAGTTCTGAGTGAGATTATAACTCATGACCTCTAGATAAATATAAAAGATTATGTCATTTGAGTTATAACTCATTGACAGATAATAAATTATATTTAATATTTTAGAATCAATGTATAACATCAAATGTAATCAACATGTTTACTAATATTTTTTATTTGTCCAAAACAATATGATTTATCTCCATTACTTTTTTTAAAAAAAAAATTAAGGTTTTTAAACTATTTTTCCCATAAACCAAAATTGTTGGTGTTGATTTAATTAATTAAACAAACAAAATGTTTTGATTCAAGACGTTATTTAATATAATTATGCTATAAATATAATTTTAATAATGGCAGTTGAATTTTGAAAATTAACATAGGTTGTAGTTGTATTTAATAATTTAAATGTTTTATTTATTAAAAATCTGCAAGATAACCGTTGGTTTTACTATGCTGTCCCTCAGTAGCAAAAACCAAAAAAGGAGTTGCTGGCATTTCTTTCACTACAAGGCTCTCAAGAAATTAGTGAGTACTGCTACTAGTAATGTCACACTCCATGACCAAAAATAAATAAATAATAATAATGTCACGCTCACCTATAAAAAGATGCAATAATCATCGCCAAAAACCTATGCTACCTTAGTCCCCCCCTCCCTTCCCCTCTTTCTTTTTTCTTTCTTTCTTGCTGAAATAGAGTCTGTAATTAACTCTTACGCTTTAGAAATGTAAACTAAGTTTTAATTCAATGTAACCTATTAAACAAAATTACTTTGAGACATACTAATTCAATATACTTCAAAACCTTTTAACTAAATAAAATTACTATTTAAAAATTATAAATGAAGCACACTCTAAGGACAAAGTGAATATGATTACATCACCCAGGACTCATGATCAATGTTATTTTTCATGATTTCCTTAGGAAATTATATTTTTTAACTAATAATCTGCTAATAAAATTGACGCGAAGTAGAGTTAGTAGGTTAATTATATTAGTTACTTATAAAAAGAATATAAGTTTTATATTGTTTAAATTAGTGAATTTTTTGTTATTTATTAGTCCTATATTACTTAAATTAAAAAAAAATTATTAGTATAAATAATTTATGTACCATTTGTTCATGAATTGAAGTTAAAGTTAATTTAAATATAAAATAAATTGTGTAATTATTTTTTTTTTAGGTTCTTTGAGAGTAAAAAGTGCATTCTTAATTAAGTTAATTTAACCGATCAAAATAAATTCATGGCTATTTTTATTATAATAGAGTTACTAACTTCACTAAAATTTGTGAGACATACGACGTCCTGACGTCAAAAATGATTAATAAACAATAATTAAAAGTTTTAATCATTATTGTAAAAAGAAAAAAAATTAAAAAATAAATTCATCAATAGACATAGAGTATATTTGATTCGCAGCGTTTTTATTTTTTTATTTTATTTTAGTATTTTTGTTTATAAATTTTATAAAAAAATAAAAAATAAAACTAAAAAATAATATTTTATTATTTTTTGACAAAATTCTAAAATAAAAATATAAATTAGACGCTCTCTAACTTTTCATTAAACCATAAAACTTTTCAATAAATTGCCAATGAGCTGTAAATAGGCTGGCTTATCTCTTAGTTCTTGTTAAATGGGTTGGGTATTAGATCGAGGGTTTCATATTTACATCCTCATATTTGTCTCCATCTCTATTCCCTAATTTTTTTTTTTGTTTTTTCAGTATTTTTCAGAATAAAAATTAATTTGTCAAAAATTAGAATTTTATTTAAGAATTTATTATTAATCAATAAATTATTATATATATAAAATATAATTCAAATTCTCAACATTTATTTAAATAAATTACTGAATTAATTGCTAGACTAATTTAATTTAATTGTCTAATTCCTAATTATATACTATTGGAGCTCCTAAAATTTATAAGAAAAAAAATTGACGACGGCATCAGATTTTATATCGATTGATATTTTAACAACAAAAATATTATATATACGTAAAAAATTAATTATTGAATTAGTTATTATATATTTATATATAAATATATTATTTTATTTATTTTTAATATATATTTTATATTTTAACATTATATAACATGATTGCTTTAAGAATGTCTTTTACTATCTCGAAAAATTGAGCTTTTACAAATTAAAGAAGTTCTGATGAAAAATGTTTTTTACTCACATTCTAACCACACCTAATATTTTTTTAAAATATTATTCCTTCGAACACAATATAAACTTGAAATTTGACAACAATAATATACTAGGTAGAAATGCACGAATTCGAAAGGGGTAGGATGTGAAAGAAATCATAAAACTACATAAAAGAGTAAAATTATAAATAAAATTTTTTGAAATTATTTCGAATAGATTAATTTAAAAAAAATACTAATAAAATTTTTTAGAAAAATAGATATAATACATTATTTTTAAATTAAAATAAAAAGTTTTAATTTAAATTAATTTATCTATATTTAATATTTCAAAATATTTTATTGATAACTTTTTTTTCAAAACTAATTTATTTAAAATATAAATTTTTAGAGATTTATTTATATTTTATTCTACATAAAAATGAATTTTGAGAGATTAATACTTAAATCTTACATTAAGGGTTACAAATATTTGAAAAAGTCTTATAAAAATTTATTTGGACTCTTCTATCATAATAATATAAATAGTTTTTATAGTAGTAGTTTTTCCAAGAGCTCAGTAGCTTATAATATAAATGATTATTTATCATTTATTTTTGAGAAAATTCAACTTCCGTTTTCTTCTATGAGATGTTAAAATGACACTTTTTTCTCCTCTATTTATAAAATGGTGGAAACTCAAGTGTAGTCGATTTCACGTGAAGTTGATAGTTGAGAGTCGTTAGATGAAAATTTAGTCAAATTAGTCAAATAATCCAACGGCTCTCAGTTATCAACTTCACATGAAGTCAACTGTACCTGAGTTTTCACTTTATAAAATATACATTCCCCTCCCTTATAACTTTTAAAAAATCTTTAATTTATTTTAAATTTTTTGTATTAACTAATGTTAACTTTATCCATTTAAAAAAATATTTTTTACAAAAATATCCTTTAACAAAAATTTTATTTTTTTCATTAAATTTTACTTACCAAAATATCATTTAATAAATTATTTTTTATTGATTAAATTGTATTTTTATCAAAATATTTTTAAAAAAATTTAATAATTAAATTATTTTTTTAAGATATCCTGCAATAATTTTTTAATTATTAAATTATGATTTTACTAAAATTTTTGTTAACATTTTTTTAATATTTTTACTATTAATTTTTTTATATTAATTGTTATATATATTAACAATAGTAAAATTTTTTATTTAATGTTAAAATAATATAAATTGATATAAAAAAATTAATAGTAAAATATAAAAAATGTTAACAAAAATTTTGGTAAAATTATAATTTAATTATTAAATTTTTTTTAAAATATTTTGATAAAAATATAATTTAATCAATAAAAAAATAATTTATTAAAAGATATTTTGGTAAATAAAATTTAATGACAAAAAAATAAAATTTTTACTAAAAGATATTTTTATAAAAAATAATTTATTTTTTTTAAAAAATAGATAAAATTAACATTAGTTAATATAAATAATTTAAAATAAATTAAAAAAAAATTTCTAAAAATTATAAAAAAATATATATTTTATAATAAAAAAAAATATATAATTTTAGCATTTCTACGAAGAGTTTATTTTAATACTAAAAATGAAGAATATGAGCGGAAAGAAAGTTGTTGGCACTTAAAGCAGGGAATGTGTATGGCAGTTTGGATATTCTTGTGGTCAAGTAAGGACAAATTTAAAATCCAAAATTTGATAGGGTCCATGCTCCACAACTATAATGCTCATTATCCGCTCAATTTATTTTATTTTAGCTTTTTTAATCAATCATTAATATTTGGTATTAATTTATTATTACTCTTACGGCGCGGTCCACACTCCACACTGCTAAGCCTTGTTGAGTGAGATTCTATCCATTTGAAAAAAAGTTAATAGTTGAATTAGTTTTTAAAAATAAATTATTTTTAAATTTATTTTTTTAAAAAATTATTAATGAAATTAATTTTATTTTTTTATCATTTAATTAATATTTTTTAATAATTAATAATATAAAATATTAACTAATAATATATATGATATCCAACATATTTAATTAAATGACTGAATAAATATATTTATAAAAATATATCAATTTAATCTATTTTTTTAATTATATAAATTATAATCCTAATATAATCTAAAGATATTAAATTAATAAATTTTTATAAATATATTTATTCAATATTTAATTAGATATTTTAAGTATTATGAATGACGTAAATTAATATTTTATGTTATTTATCGTTATTAAAAATTATTAATTGAATAAATAAATAACAAAAATAATTAATTTATAATTTTTGAAAGATCAATTTAATAATAAAATTTTTAAAAAAGGAATTTAAAAAACGAAATATTTTTTAAGAACTAATAACTATTACCATATTTCGGAATTCTGTGTCACATTGTCATTCTCTTACCTTTTTTTTTTTTGGAACTACATTCAAATCATATTAAGAATTTCGAAGGGAAAAAAAAAATTCAAATGAGAAGGAAATCAAATAAGAAAAGAGAGAAAACAAATAAAATAAAAGATGTATGAGTATGACGTCCCATTTCCATGTTTCGCCTTTCTTTTGGCATGCGCCAAAAGTTGTATCATATGTTTCTAACCTGCATAAATAAATGATGAATTAAATATTTTTATTTTTATTTAAGTAGTTAAAATTTAAACATTATTAAATTCAACTTTTTTTTGTTAGGTGGCTGGATTGCTCATTTGAGAAGATAATAAAACTCTTCTAATCTTTCTCTTTATTGTTCACAAAACACTCAAAGACATAATAAAAAAAAATGGTTTATATTAGAATATAAAATATATATTAAAAATATATAAAACAATATATATACTCAAATATATAAAAAAATTGTTTGGGTTAGAATATAAAATATAAAAAATATTAAAAAATCATTAGAATTTATTTTTTTTAATTATTTTTAGTCATCAATTTAATTTTTTTAGTTTATTAATTTAATAATATATTTTAGTTCATATTTTTAAACATTTATGATTAATTAATAACAAAAAATAATAAATTCTGATAGTTTTTTAATATTTTTTTAAAATATATATTAATTAATTTTTGACGTGTTATACATATAATATTTTTTTTTCTTTGAAATGTTGCTTAAAAAGGACAAGTATTAATCACTTAAATTTAACAAGTCATGTGGCATGAGAATCCTTTATGGTTCAAATGCAGTGTTTCCTAATTATATTAATTAGGTCACCATTTGCATCGCAGCACAAGCAACATGGAGGAGTTCATCTAAAAATTTGACACTACTTTAGGTCGAAATTAATCTTTTTGCTACAATGATTATATATTTTGCTTTTTCATGCTCATTGAATATATATTACAGTGTGATCGGGTGCATGTGAATTTCTTATTTTTATTTTCATTATTATTACTTTTTATGGTACAGCATGTGGATAGTTACTTTACAGGAAGAAGTTTCTCCCTTTAAAAAGATGTATGCAATTAGTTTTTAATTAATTTTTTGCTATATGAGTTGCAGAGTTCTATATATCCATTTCTCTAATCTCTATTATTTCTTTATCAATACCGCTACATTATCAACAATATTTCTGTCAACTTCTACCAACTCTTATTTATAACTGTGCTTAATGAAAGTGTCTTTATAGATGTGTCTAATAAAAATATCTTTTTTATGACTGTATTTAATAAAAATATCTTTATAGATATATTTTCTAAATGTGTCTCTTTATATATGTGTTTAAAATATAATAATTAATTATTATTAACAATAAGTTGATAGATAATATATTAGTACCTATAATTTTTCTTTCCTTTTATATATATATATATATATATATATATAAAATAAGATAAAAATGAAAGTTCCCTAATAACATGGAAGGTTGGTTGCGCAATCATGTGATTATTATTATTATTATTATTTGGATTTTGCTGAGAAACTTGTTAATTTTACTTATGTTGATTTTTTTTTTTAAATTTGTATGTAATTTCTCTTGAAAATAAATACTTTGAAAATTTGAATTTTTTAAATATAAACTTCAACTTATTAATAAGCGTCTTAATGTATATAATACAAACCTTTTAGATTTTTTATTTTCCTTTTGATGAATATTGATCTGGTTATTATAACTCGTTTATATCCGAAATATGTCTCAGTAATTAATACTATAAATGATACGTTATACTTCATATATTATTAAGATAAATAATCTCATTATGATTGTTTATTACTCTGTTTATAACCGATTACTTATAAATAATTATATTTGAAGTCTAAAATGAAAAAAATTACTTATAAAATAAGAGTTTCATATGGAGACTAAGTACATCAAAATTATATAAATAAATTTATTAAAATAATCTTGTTCAAATATTGATTTGAGTTTCGAAATATTTTTTGTAAATATTTACTCACCTTTTTTTGTATCGCCGAGATATATTCAACTCGTCAGGAATAAGAGAGTTAAATCTTAAAATAGTCTCTAAGATTGGCGTCATGCACTAAAATAGTTTCTGAGATTCCAATTGCACCAATTACGCTCCTGAGATTGAAAAAAATGCACCGTATTAGTTCCTGACCTATTTTCCATTAACGACGTGATGACATGGCATGATGACGTGAAATGTAAGTGACACGTGTCACTTCATGATTTGGCCACGTGTAATGGTATGATGATGTGATGACGTGATGACTAGTGACACGTGGCATGCTGATGTGGATGGTTGTGCCACGTGTCACAATGTTATTTGGCCACGTGTCCGTTTGTGTCACGTATCGCAACCGTATTCGTCCACGTGTCATCCATTATGTCATTGTTGTATATGTACCAAATTAGTCCCTCACTTTGCATTCATTTTAGTCCCTGAAATTGAATGTCGTGCCCTAAACTAGTCACTTCACCAATTTTTTCTCATTTTTTTAAATTTAAAATTTTAATATCCTGGATACACTAATTTCAATTCTATTTTTTTCATATATTATTTAAATACAAGTGCTTTCATAAAAATTTTTAAGATTTTACTTTTTAGTTTTAATTATATATATATTTTTAATAATTTAACATTAATAAATTTTGTAATATATAAGTATGTTATTATAAAAAACTAATTATATGATTGATTAGACACATTTTTTTTCATAAAAAAATATGTGTTTTTAACAATAAATTAATAATTAAAATAAATATTTTTTCTTATGAAATACACGTTTTCGTTATGTGTAAATGAGCTAGATTGAAGGCACTTCAAGCACTCTCACTACCATCTTTGACCTCTGCAGTCTAGACGAAAGAGATCGGAGATGGTAACAAGGGAAGTTTGAAATGCCTTCACGTCAACTCCAAGACGGCGGTTATTAGGGGTATTCGCAAGAAATTTTTTTTATAAAAGTACTGAAAGAGGTCGGAGATGATAGTGAAAGTGTTTGAAAAGCCATCACGTCAACTCTAAGTCGGCGGTTAGGGTATTCGCAAGAGAAAAAATATTTTATAAAAACACTTTTATTTGAAGAACATGTGAAAAAATAGAATTGAAATTAATGTATTAAAAAATATTGAGAATTTTGAATTTATAAAATAAATGAGAAAAAACTGGTGAAGGAACTAGTTTAGTGTACGACATTCAATTTTAGGAACTAAAATGAGTCACTTAATGCAAAGTGAGGGACTAATTTGGTACACATACAACGATAACATAATGAATGACACGTGGACGAATACGGTTGCGACACATGGCACAAACGGACACGTGGCCAAATAACATTGTGACACGTGGCACAACCATCCATGTCAGCATGCCACGTGTCACTGTTCACCACATCATCGTACTATTACACATGATCAAATCATGAAGTGACACGTGTCACTTACAGTCTACGTCATCATGCCATATCATCACGTCGTTAATGGAAAATAGGTCAGGAACTAATATGGTGTACTTTTTTCAATTTCAGGGACGTAATTGGTGCAATTGGAATCTCAGGAACGATTTTAATGCACGATGCCAATCTCAGTGACCATTTTAGAATTTAACTCGAAATAAAATTAAAAGTTCACATCTCACCTGGACGAACTATGCACATCAATCTATTAAAAAAATTTTAAGTGTACTGATGTTTTAGTGATTTTTAATCGTTGATTTTAATTATAAAGAATATATATAATATATATAATTAAGATGAACAATTAAAAATTATTAAAATATATGTATACCAATATACTTAAGAACTTTTTTAACCTATTATATTATGGAATGAATTAAACCATTTAATAAAAAGCTTTGGATTCAAAATAATAACAAATTTGGATGCGAAACTAGGTCATTTGAAAAGACGCAAAGTTGACATAAACAGGAAAAGTTGACATATCAACAACAAACATATATATAAGAAACTTAAATTAATTAATCAAAGCAAATTAAAAGAAGAACCGTCAAAATCTTTGTTTAGATATGAAAAGATTTTTCCAATCTGGCTAATACGACTTTGGGTTAAATTCCATCTCAAGCATTGAAGACATGCCAATAGCAAAAATCCACGTGGAAAATAATTTTATGACTTTTGTTTTTATTTTTTAATTTTAAAGTAAAGGTGACGGTAGTGTTATGTAAGGATATTGAAACAAGCATGTTTAATCATCTTTGTGGAAGACAATTATACTGAAATCGACCTATCAGAATTCAATATTCAAAAGATTAGATGATTTATATAAAGTATATAAATTGAATGGTTCGATTTGTGTTTTTTTATTACATAATTTTTTTTTATCGTATTTCTCTTAAATATTTTTTACGTGTCACTCTAAGTCTCGTTAAATACACTATTTTTGTTCATTCTCTTATTTTCTGTCAAAGCATTACAAAAAAAAAAAAAAAATCATATCAAATCAGTTTTTTCATCATCATCGTTAATTTATTGGGTTCGATTTTAGTACTTTAATATTAAGTTTTCGGACAACAAATAAACAAATTATTGGATTCGATTTGTTTAGCTACAATTATATCATTTTTTTTATCCATATTAGGGAATAACATCAGATAGTGCAATATCAAAGAATAACACACAATGTTATTCCATAAAAAAAAAAAATCAGCCTTTAGTTTCTTCCAATAACATGAGAAAAGCTTTTCATGCTTCCATGGTTTTGTCGCCACTATTTGTGAGAAAATGACCTTCTCTACGTCTTCTTTGCCACAGTTAAACGTTAACTTGACTGAAAAGATCAGACTAATATTATAATAATAAGATAAGCTTAATTATAAAATTTCAACTCATGATGATGCTTTAGATAACTTTTTCAATAACATGTTTGGTGGGCAATACTAGTGATTTTCATTTTTATTCTACAAATAAGTGAATAATTTATACTAGTTTTACTGTTTTAGTATATGTAGATATATTAAAATAAGAGTAATTATCTAAAGAATTTTATTAGATAGATAATGATTTTTGTGAACAATGTAAACAACAGACTCTAGAATTGATTCAATAAAATAAAAAAGTATCTATCTCAAAATTACTTCCTAAACCCTAACATTAGGATAACCATCTACACATCTAATGAATTGAGCATCTAGCCATTGTTAACTATATACATGAGTAAACCGAATCAAAAGAAATAACTACCGTCCAACTAAGAATCAACATAATCATCTGCATACCTATTAAATTAAACTTTCGATATATCTATTGTTCACATTGTTTAATATTCTCATTGTCACTCTATATTTTTCGTTATCGAAATCAGTTTTCAAGAATTTTAAAAATCGACTTAATCCTAAAAAAAATTAATATACAAAAATATCTCAAAGGTTTTACTTTGGCAGACAAATCAGTTCTCAATTTATTTTCTACCAAAATAATTACTCAGGGCAGTTCCCAAAAATTATAAAAACACACATTTTAGTCCATAGAAAAATTAATACACAGATCAATCTCCAATATTTTTTCCGTCAGACATAATAGTCTTTCGTAAAAAAAAAAAAATTATTATTATTATTATTAATTGCACAATAATGTTGTGCCATAATTTTTTTGTATTTTTTAGACAAAAATAATAATAAATTTATTCATTAGATTCTTATGTATGTATTTATAATAATAATAATAATAATATTCAATAAAATTATTAAAGATTATTTTACAAGAAATTCAAGGTTAAAATCATTTGATATTTTTGTATTTAATATAATCAAAAGATGTTTTATTTTAAAAAACATGTTTGTATTAAAAAAATGTTTTAGTTTGGATTTCAAAGCATCATTCTTCACCTTACTTGTTTCTAACAAAAAGAGCATATTAATATGCTAGTGTCATCGTCTACATGCACAAAGCTAAGTTAATAATAATAAAGGTTGACATATAGTAAAAATAAAATAGATGAGAAACTGTTATGTCTGAAAGGAAATACGTTGGAGATTGATTTGTGTATTAATTTTTTTTGGAAACTAAAATGTCTACTTTTAAAATTCTTGGAACTAATCTGAGTAATTATTCTACCGAAAAATGAACTGAAAACTGACTAAAACTTTAGGGATTGATCTGTGTATTAATTTTTTTTAGAGACTAAAATATCAATTTTTAAACCTCTTAGAGATCGATTTGAATAATTACTCCAAAAATAATTAAATTTTTTATGAATTTCAAAAGCAATCATCCTTATTGTATTTTTATTCATATTTTGACTATAAATATTAATATGCTTTGATTATACTATGTATAAAGTTTGATTATGTTATTAATAAAATTTAACTATAAACACCACTATAGAATTATTTTTATTTTTTATATATTTTTTGAAACAATTATGATATCTTAATAACAAAAAATAACCCTTCTTTAACATATGCATTAGTTATTTATTTTTTCTTTTAACTTTTTTTCCCATAAATAAGAGTACTTGTCAAGAGTTAATAAACCGGATTAGAAACACAACTAACTATAAATTATTTGTCAACCCTAAAGAAAAGCACTAAAAACAACAATAGTTGTGACATATGAATGAACAGCGAAGCTAAATTTATATAGAATGAATGGTGTATGATGAGATATAACAAAGTCAAATAGGAATATTTTCGTTTGCTAAGCTTTATTACAATCATGGGATTAACATTCTTCCACTTTGTCCCCTTCCTTCTCTGATAGTTTCACCTTTTCTGCTTTCTTTGGTTTAATTAATTAATAAATTATTAATTAATGTATCTTCTTCCCTTTCTCTTTTCCTAAATCCCAATGGCAATTGGTGCAGCCTTCCATTTTTTCCTTTTGCATTCAGCCACTGCTTTATATCTCTCATAACTCATAGCAATGGAATATTAAACACTTGCCTCCTCTCAAACACCATCTTTTGGGCCCCATCTACAGTCCAATCATGTGGGCCCTTCATCTCTGGCCTGGCTCCATACACACCCCTTCAATATTCTAGTTTTTACTTTTTTTTTTTAAATTTTTGTTAGTTAAAAAAAAGGGTTTTATTTATCAAATATGATATTTAATATTATGGGTGCGGTTAAGTGGACGAGAATTGGCCAACGAACTATAATTGAAATGGTATAATCTTTCTGTATTCACTTAAGAGGTCGCGAGTTTGAGTATTTTGATTAAAAAAAAAGTGGACGACAATTGTAAATATGAAAAAATTTTAAGTGAGTAAAGAAATAATTTAATTTCTAACGCTTGAATCAATTTTTTTTAGAATTAGATTTTAATTTTATTTTTAATATTTAAAATATTATATTTTTTATTTAAAGTATTTTATTTTATTTTATTTTAATTCTCTGAAATAGTACCTGTTTTAGATTTTTTTTATTATAATTTTTTTAGATACGGACAAAAATTATAATTGTAACTATAATAGTTATGATGGTAATTCTAATAATTTGAGAATGAAAATAACATAAGAATAAAAAATAAAAAATAAATATTTTTAAAAGAAAATTTTAACTTTAATCAATAAAATACAAAATAAAATTTAAAAAATAAAATATTGAACAAAAATATAATATTTTAAATGTTAAAAGGTCTATTTTTTGGAAAAAAATGTTGAATAAATAGAAGAAATATAAAAAACTAATTAAACAATTATAAATTAAATATTTAAAAATAAAATGTCAATTTTAATATAGAAATAATATTATTCTAAAAAATGATATCTCTTTTGGTTATTGGTGTCTTAGAAGTGGAGGGTTGGCCCCACTAAACTAGAGCAATTGTGAAACATTCTCTCTAATCTCTATCTCCCTGGTAGGGTTGGCCCTCACAAGTCACAACACCTTTGCTTGTTCGGCACACTTATTATTTGTCCTAATGTTTGAGATTTACATCATCAAAAAATGCACCTTGCTCAAATAATAACATATAACCTCCCTGCTTTATAAAACTAAAAATAAAATGGTTTTAATTAAATAAATAATTATTTTAAATGTTTAAATTTATTAAATAATATATACAATTACATAAAAAGATTACTTCTTATAATATTTGTAAGAAATAAAAATGAAACAAAAGTGTGATTGGTCCTACAATTTATTTATTTATTTTTTGTATTTGATCACATCACACCACCCTCCCAATTTTGAGGTTCTGTTGCTTTCACCATAAAGATTTAACCCACAAATGGATAAAGATGCCCCCTGCACTGTCTTGGTGGTTAAGGGTGGTGCCAAACCACAACTATGCATTTGGTTTGAATGGAGGGCACCACAAACCCTATTATTCCGGCTAATACTATATATACACATGAGAAAAAGTCTAAACTGTTAACACTTTTATTAAAATTTAGTCAGTATTTAATCAGTAAAAAAAATATAATTTTACAGTATTAGATATAATTTTAAAAATATTAATGACAGATAATTGATGACTACAAATTATAAAATATGCTGACCCCTAATACTACTGTACACATAATATATATACCATTCATCCTACAAGGTTAAATTGTAATTTACTTTTTAAAATTGTAATTTATATGTGTATCTAATTACATAACTCGGAACACTACACATTAAAAATAACTACTTTTTATATTGGTCATATAAATGGTCATCAAAAAGAAGAAATATGATTATACGATTACTATATAAAACGTTTTATACTGTCAGTGGATTAAAATTAAACTCGTATAATAATTTATCTTTTAATTTCTTTATATGCAATTTTTCCTTTTATCCTCACATGATGTGTTTTCTTATACAATTTTCTTTTAATAGAAAACTAACTTTGGAAGTAATTTTTGTTTGGTTTATTTAAATAAGTTCAAATAATTGAAATTAAATATTTTAAAAAGTTTTCCTTTTCCTCTTTTTTTTTTTTTTTCATACTACATGACAAACAAATCAATTATGTAACTACCTGATGTAACCTCTAAGCTGTCCGAAAGATCAGTATAATTAGGCCAAGGGGGAAAGGCACAAGGGACCCATTAGTCATTTCATCAAGGTGATCACCGATTCCAGTTCTAGATGATAATTTGTAATTAAAAGTACAAAATTTTAATTCATGCATATTGATTTTTATTCTATATTCTTTTGAGACAGCTAGTTACATCTTTAACTTCAGCACTGGATAGATCTACATAAGTGCACATATAGCTTATAGTAGATTTAAAAGATTCAAAATTGTATTTTCCCTTCTCAATTTTGTTAGCTTCTGTCTTTAAAAATTAGTCAAGGAAATTAAAAGAAACAAAGGAAGAACAAAAACAACTAAATTACCTTAAGAAAAAGAAGATAATTACATTTTTTTAAATATCTTTATACTTTTGAATTTATCTAACCAATATCATGTGTTAAAAAATCCTCCTTGTTGTGATTTTAATATTTTATGAGTAAAGTTTAGGCAAGTAAAAGGTTCCCAAGCAGGATGCAAACAAACAGCACCAAATAAATTTGAAGATTTGTACCTTTGATGTGAGATGCTCAAGGGAATATATTGAGGGATCCATTGCATAGCTAGCTTTCTCCATATCTTTTGTCTCTATATGCCATCCTGGAACTGTCTTCACATTTTACAGTGTCAAATAATTCCTTTTCTTTTACTCTTACCATTGTATATTGTTAATAAAAAATATTATCTGCACGCTAAAAATCAGTCACTAAATTAATCATTATATATATATATTGTTTAACTCATTTGGTGGTTGATTTTTTGTTTATACGTATCATGGTTAATTATTAATACAATATAAAAAAAAAAATTTCTATAATATCTTGATTGATCTAAATGAAGTCTAAGGCATTTATCATCTTAACCAATTTTCTAAGTTGGTGAATGGTTACTGATTATTTAACCTTATTACCTTAACTTTTGTGTCTTGGTAGAAAGTAGAAACCAATCAAGTTAGACAAAGATATTTTCGAAGCACGGCATTGAGTTTTTAATGCACATTGTTGCATGTTGAATGCTGTTTATCTAACATTGTGTCTGAAGGAACCTACCAATTGATTTTAATATGTCTCTATGTCTCTTTAATCCCAATATATATGAGGGTGGATTTGGTTTGAATTTGATTATCATGCAGAAAGATAGGATAAGAGGTGGTGTTGTGAGAGACAGAGAGTAGTGTCCAGACTCCAGTGGCAGACAAAACAAGTTTTACATTGCAATGAATTTATGAGAATTAACCATTTATGCGTTTTGGGGTGTGTGGACTCAGTTATGGCATATAAACTTGCAGTTACTGATAGCAATGTTTATAGAAAAGAGGTTCTGCTTCTTATTAACGAGAAATACTTGCATGTTCTTAAAGCATATTTAAGCGTGTATTTTACAAGTTTATTTTTACTTTTCATATAACTTTTAAATATTGTAAATGAAAAATGAGTGACTGCAAATATTTCTAAAATATGTATTAAATGTGCTAAAAGAACATGCAAGTATTTCTCTTCATAAAGCGAATTAAACAAGAACAAGGGTCAACTTCAAATTCTGTGGTCTGTGAAATTCAGAGGCATTAAACACACACCAACTACTTCACCAAGAGTACTTCTGCAGTTCCATTTAAGACTCCAACACAGTTAAGGATCCACATGACCACTCTGGGGCACTGCCCTGTACAATTATAGAATGTGAGATTTGTATCATGGTGATTTACAAAGGGGAAAAAACAAATAAAAGTGTGCAACTTTGAATGCTATTTTATCTGTTACTACACAGGAAAGGCTTTGTAATTCAACGACAGGACGAAAATGACTTCACAGCTAAGGGGGAGGTGTTTCAACTTTACTGCACATTTGAACAACTTTAAAGAGTGCATGTTGAATTGAATGGTACGTGACAAAGATGATTAAGATAAAAGGGTGTGCCAAGTTCCTCAACAGTGGTTGTGATTACTGGTTCAGTACCAGAAAGGTCTACTTTATGAGACTAATGTGTAAGACTGTTCCCTCTCTAAAGGGGAAAAAGAAGAAAAATAATCAACCACCGTTTCATACCTTGAGAGTGAGAAGGCAGTGGTAAATTCTAATTTTGACCCAATAAATACAACCAACTTCAACTTATTCAAAACCTACAACTTCATCCTAAAACCTAGCTGTGAATCCCTTTTACCTTAAATTCAACTATTTGTATACATTATAAATGACATTTCTGAGAGTAACATTCAAACATAAATAACATTATTTTGTTTTGTAAACTACGATCCAGTATTTGGATTTGAATCGAAGTACTACTCAAGCTGGTGTCATAGTCTCAGAACCTTTGAAAATGATGTAACTTCTCCCGTACTAATGAGCAAAAGTCTAATCACTTACATTTAGGTAAACAAGAAAATTAGCAACACCCATAAAATGTTGGACAAAATTAGTAAAACCTACTCTTAAATGCAAGTTTGTCCAAATATGAGTGGTTACTTGTTAGAATTCCGCAAGAAACTTCCACATGCACAACTCAATCCTGTGAAAAATATAAAAGTAACTTGCTGAAGAATCAGATTCTCCTGATGTAGCTCGATTATATAACATGAATAACAAGTATAGATAACCACCATGGAGTCCAGGGGGAACCTAGAAAACCTAATAAATGATCTATAATAGATCCTTTTTCCTAATGTGATCTGCAAGCCTCAACGAGTAAGGCTTCTGGCTTCAAACACAACCTTTTTCATTTCCTCCACTTGCAGAGACTCAATCTCTGATCTGAAACGGTATTTGCAATGTTGGTCAGGGAATTCCACATGCAGGAGTAGAAAAGACCATTCGCAAGAACAATGCAAGATGATCGAACTGGCAGACTTGCTGACAAGGAATACTAAGAAATGACATACATTTAAAAAAAAAAAGGGAAAAAAATGGAAAGAAAAATGCGGAGAGAGCAAATGACATGCCAAACTGCTCTTAAATTTTCACATATATTGGGCTGCTGGTGCTAATTAACCCGACCAATTGTTGCGTTTAACAGGACAAAATGGGGGTAGAGAAGGAAAATGGAAGGGATGATTTAACATCACTCATTATAAGATGAGAAGCAAATTCTAGATCAGCACAAAACTATGACAAGTTGGCTACATTCCCATGGATGCTGAATTCTATATATTTCAAATTTTCAGCTGCTCCAAGATTTGTGCTGTCCGTGATTCTGCTAATGCGTTCTCAAACTTGGCATCCGTCTCTTTAATTTTAGGTGGCAGTTTTTCTTCTTTAACCGGGGTAAGGGGGTTTTGCTTCTGAACAGGAGCAGGTTCATCTTTACTTATTGGTGGAGCAGCATATACTGGAATAGCTTGCCTAATAGTGACCGGAGGAGCAAGTTGTACAGTAGAAGCCCTTATAACCTGCTGGGGCACTGTGCCGGGTGGTGGAAGAGGTGGTGCAGCATAGACAGGTACTACTGACCGTATATTCACTGCAGGAGCAATTCCATGGCATGATGATCTCATATGTCGAAGGGGAACATATGGTGCTGCTCCTGCTGCAGGGAACTTTATGGGACGGGCAACTCGGCTTTCTAGTGCAGAAGATTGTGGTGGTAACAGGGAACTGTCACTAGCTGTTAAAGGATGCCTGCTTCGAGGTCCTTCATTTGCGGTTGCCAATGAGGGCTTATTTCGAGGTGCTGTCTTTAGGCAAATTAGGGGAAGGATCTTTGATGTAGTTGCAGGTAGAGGTTGTGGACTGGATGCCCTGGGATGTTGAATATGAAATTTCTTTTGGAACGGCATTAAAGCATTTGGATTTGACACTGCCATTTTTTCCTTCTGGCGGTAGTTCAGTAAAGCCCGTGCTATTGTGATCTGTTCAAGTTCATCATTGATCTCTGGTTCATTCGAAGAGCTTGCAGTTTCTTTTGCCACTGGTGAGGAAAAAAAATATTGCTAGTTAAAATTCAATTATTTACATAGATTTTTTAATCTTTTGGTTAAAAAAGGGGTAAACGAAAAGGAGGTGAAATAAACTATCTGGCATGTAATATTATGTCTATCAGAGAATTTTAATCTGGAATGGTGAAAGAAAAGTACTACCACACCAGGTTTGGGAAGGTGGCAGCATGCTCTTTTGTTATTGCTGGCTGGCAAGTTTACAATGTGTTGAAGAACAAAGGATTTACCACATATCTTACAATAATGAGAATAAAGGAAACAGGCCAGGTTGGTTATTGCCCCTGTTCCATTTTGTAGTCTACATAAAATAATATTATACATCCAGGACATATGAATGTAAAAAGCGCCATATTCCCATGAAAGCAATTAATTTTTCAGACAAAAGCAATCCAGCCACTTACATTGTTTAAGAGATGACCAAGCCGCCATTGCTGCATTTTTCTCAGCTTGTTTCTTATTCTTGGCTGGTTCACCAGTGAATGTAATTCCAGCCAATTCTACCATCCCAGTAAAAACAGGTAGATGTCCTAAGCCTGACCTGTATGTTGTGTACAGAGGCAATGGTGCCCCTACCCTTTGTGCAATTTCCTGTAAGAGGTTCTTGTATACTCCAGTTTCATCCTGAAAGTCGGATGTTCATAAGTACATGGACAGAAATAATACTAAGGGTGCAACTAAGCCATTCAATGCAATGTGGATCTGCAGACATATTAACAACGATAATAAAGGCCAATAAAAGAAATACTTCAAAGGGAAATTCCACATCAATTTGATAACAAAAGCCATTCAACTTGCGTAATAATTTAATTGAGAATGTTGTTGATAGATGAATGTATACATTGGAGAAAACATGCTACACTGTACCACATTACCACACTCATGGTTCCAACATATTCCACTTTAAAAGACATGCAAAGGTGAAAGGTCAAAGGCTCCAAACAAATAAGAGAACACAGCAGATGTTACAGAGAATGTTCTTGGTTATTTAACACCAGAAAAAGAGCACCTAGAAATACCAACAGTCTAGACAAAATTACAAGCACTAGAAAGTTACAGCAGGTGAACTAGTTGCATGATAGAAGTTAGAACAGAGCAGCACAAAGTTAAGTCCTTTTTTCCAGAAACAGATTATTGTCTTGAACAATGTAGGCTAACAACACCGATCATCCTTTATGAAGGAAAACTAATAGTATTAACAGCAAGGTGCAACCAATATCCCCAGCCTTCCTTTAGAAATAGTAACGACTTGTAGTGTCATGGTTCACTGTCAAACTGTAATGCTAGTATATTAATAATTTATTGAAATAAAAAGGGAGGCAATTACATCAGACCATCAGTCAACCAAGAACACATAATTAGCACAACGATCGTAGAATCATGGATGATATTAACAACGCTCAACTTAAAATAAGTGTACTACTGTAGTTTCCCTAGGGTATTACTGTTAGCAATTTTACAAGATAAGCACCTTAAATTTCTCAAGGATCACCCTGAGTCGGCATATTTACCATCTAAAATAGCTCTGATGAATTGGGAGCCGTTTACAATATTCAATCAACAGTAAATGACTGGACTTATCCAAAACATAGAATCACTAAATATCCATATTCAAATGTAATTGACTTAACAAAATTGGCTTGCATTTCTAGTAAATTGAGTTAGTTGAGCCGGCAGTTTGCACTCTTAGCGACAACAGTTCCCTGAGATGACTAGATTCTCACTAAAGGATACAAGAAGTCCTCACATCTAGAGTAGAAAAACTACTGAAATTCAAAACCTAAGTTTGTCAGTAATGTTTGACTTTCACATCGAAACACCACTAGTTGAGAACTAGAATCCCAATCCTGTTCCCACAATCTCTTGCCACTAAGGTCAACTAATCCAAAAAAAAAGAAAAATTTCTTTCACTACCCACACACAACGACCAGACCAAGTTCAAGTACAAGGGCATTCCAGTAATTCCACAACAACCGACCCTGGTAAGCTCCGGAACGCTCACGGCGAACACCACTAGCTTCACATTATCCAGGTTCATCACACATTCGCAACTTGCATTTATTTATTTTCTCCTCAAAACCCTAAATCTCTACACTAATGAAGTTAAAGACAGTAAGTAAGAACGAAGCGACAGTGAAGAAGGAGAAGAACTCACGAGGATCTTAGCGGCGAGGGAGTGAGAGGGGCCACGGTGAGAGAGGGAGTTGAGTGCGACCTCGGCGGCGGAGTGCTCAGCCTGGCGTAGCGTTGAGCAGTAGTGAGGGCTCTCGAAGGTCTCGCCGTTAAAGTTCACCGTCGCCTTGAACCTCGGAGCGTGATCGGGACCTTCCCGAATGCACGTGTACGACGGCAGGTTGAAGCAACTCCGCTGCGCCAGCTCCTGCAGCTGGTTCTTGTACATTTTTCTTCTCTATTTTTCTCCGGTGGAAATGGCCGCCGGAGATAGATCCCGATCGGGTCGTAATCGGAGCTTTGTCGCCGGAAAATTTTGTCTCCGGCGAGAAAGAATGGGGTTTTAGGGTTTGTTTTGATGCAGAAATGAGAGAAAAGGGCAGAGAGAAAGTGAAATTGTGCAGAAAAGTGAGAAAGGGAAAGGGAAGTAGAAGGAAAAACAAAAAAAAAGAAGGTAATTATTATTATTTCCATTATTTATTATTATTATTATTATTATTATTATTATTATTATATTGAGGAAGTTATTTATTGTTCTTTGTTGGTTCTAGGTCAACACAAGGTTTAATAATTTTTTCCTGAAATATTTAATTGTAATTATGATCTACAACAGTTGTGTTTACTTTGGTGTTTTGTTGTTTTCTGAGTAGTGTTGTGATTGACCTTTTCTTAATCTATTTGCTAATGTGTTTTATACAAAATCTTAGTAATATTTAACTAAGCCACCTATTAGTGGCCTAATTACACCTTCAACTCCCAGGTAATAACTAAGTAAGTATTGTCTAGACGACAAACTAGACTTTGGCAACTTACATTTTGTTCTTGTTTGCATTTGTTTAAGTTCAACTTTCAAAGTACAAGAATAATAGTGTGGAAAAATGTACGAAGCCTATGAGGAGATCCATCTTTGTGTGGTAATCCATTCAGGAATTTCAATTTTATTTTAAAATTTATGAACTAGGATTTTGACTTTGTTTTGCTTACCAATCATGCAAGTTAATTAGGAAAGGAAAAAAGAAATTGCTATATTCATGGTAAATAACTAAATATTAATTATTGTAATAATTAATAAATATTAAATAAAATAAATTTTGATTTTTTGTTTGTCTCTCTAACCCTAATAGACTAATAGTCTATAATAAATCACCTCACCTAACATTAATGAGAAATTTTTTTTTTCTAAATTTATAATCTCATTCTATCTAAAATTCAGTCATATTGGCTTGATGAAATATCCTCTTAAAAGAAATTGCAAACACATTGAAAAATTAAAAAGAAATCTGACATCCCTAGTTATATATTACCTTCCTCTGATTTACTGTCACAGCTTTATTAAAATGAGGATATTGTTTTTACATTAAAACAAAGGAATTTTAATTTACATGAAAAATTCAAGTAGCTAGGCCTAATAAATGATATTCAGTCTTAAATCGCGGGTCAGACAAACGTGTAACCTACTTTTATATTTACGCTACACAAAATTCAACACAGGTTTTAATTAAAAATAATAACAATAATAAAGAGAGAGCTTCATAGTTCACAGTCATACGATTGGAAAATTAAAAAAAATGACGACCTATCATAACATAAATGAAGCAGGCGGAATCTAATTTTGTTTGCATTAATTCCCGAAACCTATGCTTCTCTGCCTAATGGCATGTTCATGTGCTACGATAGCTATCTGTCTAGTAAAGAATTCAGTATAAGTATTATTCAATATCCAATATATCACAATTCGGTGAAAGACACCTAAAAATTTTGCATATTTAATCATCTGGACCACGTGTCTATTATTATCTATATATATTCATTTCACCTAGTCCCGCTGGTGGCTCCAATAATCAATATAATCCAAGTTTGTAACGTGAAATGGAGATTTATTTTTTTGAGAGTAGTAAACCATGCTAGTCCTTACTCCTTAGTCCTTACAATATGACAAATTGTAATTCAAGTTCCTTTACATGACTTTTCTAAACTAACAACAAAAGTGAAATTGTGAATGTAAGATCTTCAATGCTGACGTTGACTCTATTTGTGCTGACCTAGTTATGGGATTAATCTTATAGTGCAAAGAAATGACACACTACATAGCACTGAAGTGGGGAGGTCAAAATTGTAAAACAGTAACGAAGGAACTTTGCATAATGGTGCGTATAAATGCAAAGTTAAGAAGCCACTGAACCAGGGACGAACCCTATAACATATCACGTGATAGGAATTAGATTTAATAAATATGGTTTTTTAATTTTATTCAGTTTGCATATCCACATTGAAGAACCCAAAAGCCCATTGAGGAACTTGCCATAATGCATATCCACGTACTCTTTTTCAGTCTAGCAATGAGATGAGGTGCCAAGGGGGAGTGGGATGGTATTATGGAAATTTTGAGGGTTTGAAAGCCCATAGGAATAGGATTTATTATTATGCAGAAAGTGGGAAGCAAAAACTTTCATTCTCCAAAATCGGTGAAGTTCGACTCGGGGAAAAGTATATCGAAGTGATCATAAAAGTTTTTTTTTTTCCCTTTTTTCCAGGGTACGTCATAAAAGGGGTTTAATGGAGCTTTTTGACAAATTGAAGCCACCGAATTCACAGTGAAGATGACCAACGTAATGAATGGAGGTGTTTCGGGGGAAAGAGAGTTTGAGTTTCTTATTTATTGGTTTTTTCCCACCCAACTATATTTAACACACCTTGTCCTTATTGACATCATGCATTAAATGAGAACCATGTATTCATGTGCCATTACTAGCTACTGACATTGTTTTCATGCATATAAAATTAAAAAATAATAAAATACAATATAGTGTTATAAATTCATAATCTTGTTCTTCTACTACTACTACTCGTATTGTAGCTTTCAAAGATCCAAATAACATTGTGCTATTGAAGGTGGGAAGAAAAAAACAAATGTATGCAGTATGCCATTGCATATGGACAATGGCATGTGAAATCATCTTGACGGATTAAGATGCCTTTCCATCTTGTATAACATATGGGAAATAAGCAGGAAAAAGGCATGGAGAAAATCAAAACGATACCAATTGAAAGTACTTCATGAATTATGTTCTCCACGGCCATGTTATGTGAACAAGTTGAGCTAGTTATTGTCTTGCTTTCACTGTAAAGGAAATTGACTTCTTATGGCGAAGCTCATACTGCAAAACCATATGCATATGCTACATATTTTCTGAATATAGACCAACTATAAAGGCAATATTTTTCTTTTCTTTTCCACCCCAATGATTCCAATTTACCCATTTCCAAATTCTCACCATCCCATAAATTCTTGTATACATAATAAGCACAAAATATAATACGCTCATTCAACATATGATGACAGGTCTACCCAGAAAAAAATGATGATACCCATGTTGAACCAACCCCATCAAATTAACATTTAGTTGGAATATTACTTATTTGCCAGCATCTTTAAGAATTTAACAGGCCCAATCCAAGCCCATTAAAACAGCAAGGGTCTCTGCGAGTGCAATCCCTAGCTTAAAGTTAATTCTCCCCACATTTATGAAATTCTTTTAGTGGATGCATTTACTCTTTAGATGTAATACAAAACTAAAATAAATATACTGCACATTACACACAAGCATGCCCCGTCTGACGGATGATATATAAAAGGGATCAGAATAAAATACTCATCGCTTGTACAAACTAAAAATTGATACAAAGGTGCTATGAATGGAACCGGAACAAAATTGTATTGAATATAACCTTATTTGTGAGATAGTTCCCCAAAAATAATCTACTAGAATCAATAGTCTATCTATATGCTATACAACTAACAGACTTTGTAGTGACTTAACAACCAAACTGCGGTACTGTGGCAAGTAATGAGCAAGCTGTTGGTTCCCCCAAAACAAGAGTGCCATATTAATGCAGGCACAGGAATCATCATTTCAGCAACACCTTTAGTTCATATACTCTTAACAGCTGATGATGACGACTTAAGAAACATTTTGGGAGTGGGCGTGACACTTGACAAACTGATGAATAATGATTTTACATTTGAGTTTCTAAACGAAGATAGAAAAAAAGAATAAACTCGCAAGATATTATGTAAAATAAACTTACTCGTACATCTTTACAGTATTTCATAGGAAGTCACCATGAAAAGGGGCTAGCTCCTAGCAAAAATATTTCATTTTCAACATCTTTTACCCATTGACAAACCCTATTGCAAGTCTTTATTGCCAAGGCCTGCATATAATCATTGGGAAAATAATCAGAATTTATCCACAGTAGTACAACATAAAGAGGATTTGTAAAGTTTTTACCATTCATCCAAGACCAGGAGTTATTTGAATACCTCCAAATTCAACAAGTTTGTAATGTGAGAAAGGAAGAGTAAACCGCTTTTTTATCAATAAATTTAATTGCAAATGGATCCAAATGAACCAAGAATAATTCTCACTTTACAAATTTCATTTGAGAGGATTCAAACTCCCCTATAAAACCCTTTTCCATCAAAACAAAATACTGATTTTTTTCTTATCTTCAGAATCTAAACCAACTAAAGCAACTGTAACAGTAAAAGTAAGCCAATGAATGAAATCACAGTAATATACAGAACTGCTAGATTTCAAAATTGTGAAAATTTTATATTAGATCTTTCATTGGATGTTAGTCATTAACTTACACCTGTATAATGATATACGACATAAAAAAATGGAAGATTAGAAATACAATTTGAGAAATATTGTAAGCAAAAATGGTACCTTGTCTGCAAGGGGATCAAATGCAGCGTAAAGCTCAAAATCCTGTGTTACCCAACACAGCAGAACTGCCAAATGAAATTCATCTGATTAATTTGATCAGAGTTCAATGTAGATTGTATATGCAAAGGTATTTTACAACTCAGCCACAAAACATGAACAACACAAAGTCTTCTACCACTAGGTTGGCTCAGATATTTGAATGGATAAATGCCATAAACCATATTTGCAGATAACCCAAAGTTTTCTGTCTGTCTCTACCTATAATTATTATGCTATCATCTATTTGGCATACTCTTCTTTGAACTTATGCAGATCTTATTGTCACGTGACAGAATCTCCTAAAGAAAAATTCTACCATTTGTTCCATCATCAGTTCTGTCCCAAAACTCTCTAGTGCATTTCCTACCAAAATGTTATATTCTTCAGATATACCACTAAATAGGGTTTAGTTTTGACTAGCAAAGTTGGTTTATCGCAGCATATTGTGTAAATTTGCTTGTCGTTTTACTGGCACAAAGATCTAAACACACCTCACAATAAACAATGGGCCTGGCACACAAAGAATCAGTCTCTCCAAAATATTTCAGATACAAACCAACACTAAATAAGATATACATGACATGCATCCACATCTGAGATGTACTATAACTATCTAGAATCAACAAATGAAATTAATTACCATAGTTTTCATCCCTTCTAAACTGAGTTTTGTTAGGGCCAATTCCTTTATCATGCATTGAAGAAAAAATCTTCTGATAAGCTCTATATAGCCTGCAGAAACAAATGAAATCAGGTATGCTTCCCAGAAGAACACAGTGATGGAAGCTTAAGAAACAAGCAAGTTGTCATAACATTTTTACCTTTTCTGCTGCTGAGGAGTGTTCACTGGTGATGAGAAATCTGAAGATACGTATTGATCCAGAAATATACTTCGGTATATGAAATGCCACAAACCAGCAGCACCACCAGTGCCAGAACCCGGTTCCCTCGATCTATAAGGAGAATCTGTTGGAAGCCCGGGATAGCCCAAATGAGATGATGATCCAGAATGAGGAGGTAAGGGTGGCAGATCTTCAACACGCATTCCACCATCTAGCAAGGATCTCTGAACTTCACTAAGGACATTGGACTTCAACAGGACGGTTTCGATACGAATCCTATGAATTGGCAGGTAACTTCTAAACCATGCAAGAAAAATAACCTCTACAGAAAGACCTAAAATATCTTCATTTTTAACCATTGTTTATTTACCTCTTTACTTTTTAAATTCTTTTTTAAAAAAAGTCCAAGAATAACAGTGATCAGGATATTAAACTATTATATACCTGCAATCCTTGAGATGGTAAAAAGCATCTGAACGAGTGGTCAGCAACATCAAGTATGTATCATCCTGCCACATATAAAGATAGCTTTGTTATTTATGAGCTGAACAACTATATACGCCAAATGTGCCAATTGTCTATGCAATCATTTCTCACTCACGTCAAAATAATGGATGTAAGCATACAAAAATGCCAGAGGATTGTATCTTGGCAAGCAAACAGGTGAAAATGATTCAGATGTCCTGCATAATTATAGCCCGAGAGAGAGGGTAAGAAACTGAACAACAGTACGAAAAATAAAAGAAATCCAAAGTCCAAACAATTTGTTAATGAAGGACAGATGACAAAGACTGCCACAAACAACATGGCGATGTTATCTGAAAGATAAAAAGACATTCTACTTGCCTAAAGGATTCTGTTGACATAACGAAGTTGACCAGCAGTAGCATATCATCTGGATGAAGTGTGGCTTTCTGTGCACCAACTAGACTGATTACCTGCATTTAATATACAATGGTTATTTTATTATTTTATGTCAGTTCATAACAAGACAATTTATGTACAGGGTTAAACCTTGTGCCTGCACATTAGTATTGCAAACAGAACACCTGAATCCACAACATCCTGCAAGATAGCACCAGCAGCTTGCCTTGTTGCATATGTAAGGGGCAGACAGGTATAAGCATGAAGAAATGTAGCCGGATTCCTGATTCAAAAAGACAAAAAGCAATGTTTAAAAAAAGATATTTAGAAATCACAAATAATCTCCATCTTACCAAATCAACCCACCAAAATAAAACAATAAAATAAAAAAAGGGTCTCTCCTTTTTTTTTTTCCTTGTTGTAGGGGGTGGGTTAGGGGAAGGGGCATACCCAAAAGAAAGACTATACAAAAACACCTAAAGTAGCCCCATACTAGATGAGATTTTACTATTTCGCCTTTAATATAACCCAACTAGTTCATAGTTGAGATACAAACCAATTAAAAGAATGAATTAGTGAAGAGAAGACGGTGTCTGTTCCACCAAGCAAGGGTGTCATATCAAACTTTGGATTCCTCTCAAAACATCTGTTTATTGACTTTGTCAGTATAACAATCACCTGCAATATGTATCAACGACATGTATCATATGACTGCAACAACAAAACTAGTCCATTTACTTACTACAAAGATGCCTTAATAAATTATGATGATTAGAAGCAGCAAAAGCAGGCCTATTCAGTAAAATAAATGAATCCATGAACATTTTGTATACAAGTGTCAACTCAATCATACCTGGCCATAGATAAGCTCCAACTGCCCTCTTAACGACTCATAAGGCTCTTCTGTGCAGCTAATGCAAACTAAGTAAATAGGCCCTTTCACAAGAAAAACCACCTGCAACATAGCTCCAAAATAAGATTAGCAACACCAAGGATTGTAGCCATGAAGACCTGAGATTAAAAAAAAAAAAAAAGAAACACTCTTTCTCCTAAGCAATACTTAAGTGCAAAACATAAGCGCAAAACATAAGATGGCAGTTCAGAACCAAAAGCTAGAGCAAACAGCCAATAAGTCCAATTAAAACTTTCTAGTTTCTAAGCAACGATAAAATGTCATTTTGCATAACAATATTATCATGGCTCCAAGTGCTAGTTTGTAACGAAGCAATGTGCAAAGAAAACTGTATATCCATGAACAAAGACGTTTAAGAGAGAAAAGCATGTGATCAGACCTGATGATTTCCGGCCCTCACCAATTTGACACGGTCACCCCTGAAAATAGAAAATGGAAATGTTTGCATGGTCCCTCTCAAATCATTCAAATACATAATATCTCCGCAAGTAGATACTATTAGGTAATATTTAACCAGAACAAAGACATCACAGTACCCATTTTCCACAAATGAAATGATAGCTTGCAACGTTGCTGAAAACCCAGCAAGCTTGTGTTCATCCCCATACCTGGAATGAAAGGAACACGGTGCAAAACAATAAATAGAGGAGCGGATGGGGAAATGAATCTTAAGGGAGAAATTCTAGAAAGATATATAGACGAGTATAGTATTGACAGAATAAACACTAACCTAGAGTATATAGGTTTGCCAGAATGACTGAGAACAAAGAAATGCTTCTTCCTTTTCCTCCATGAAATGGAAGCATCATCCTGCACTTTATTTATTAATCAAGCATAATATGATATCACATGCATCCTTAAGTTAAATGTCTGCCAAGCAAATTTAACACGCTTAACCGGAATTTATAACAAAACTAACGCTTATTTAATTACATTTTCTTCTCTATCAACTAAATTCAAAATGTAAATCATCATAGACCCGAGAACGACAAAAATTTACATGGAATCAAATTCGTGAACGAAGAAATCGACGATGAAATGTATACCTCATCGGCATTCCTTTTCCCAGGGAGCGAAGTTGGAGGAGGGAGGGGATCATCGTGGATGCTGAGCTCCTCAATTTCGTGGTGAGTTAGGTCATCGGCAGCGGAGATGCTGGTGGCGCTGCTGCTGCCTCTTTCCCCGGCGTAACCGCTGCTGCTAGGGCTGGCAGGTTCGGAGGAGCCGCGAATCACAACCTCGTGCGACTGCGAGGGTTTTGGAGGTTCAGAAGAAGCGGATCCGTGAACGACGCCGTTTGGTTCGGAGGGTTCAGCGTCGAAGAGGGAGTACGAGAGAGGAGGCAACTGGAGGTGGATGGGAGGGTCAGGGTCGTTATCAGAGCTAGCAGAACTCGAATTGGATTGAATTTCCGGCGAAGGTGAAGTGATCTCACTCATTGCAAATTGCAGATTCGATTCTGAGTAGATTGGAGCGAGAATTTCGATATTTTGGAATCGGATGTAAAAGAAGTTACGGCTGTGTTGTTGGCTTCGTGATTCGGCTTCTCATGGCAACGTGCTGGGTTCAGTGTTTGTAGCTTTGTGTTTGGCTGACACTGTAAACAGTTGATTCTCTTCTTCAGTGTTGGAGTCAGCTCAGGACCCAAACGATGTTCTGGCCCAATAGATTTTTGTCCTGATAATCTGGCCTGCTTATTTCTGTTGCCAAAAAGCCCAATACATTCTGAGCTGTTTGCATTATTATTGATTACGAGTTTTAATTGGTCTTATTTTCTCTTACCTTATATAGTATGTGATATTTTGTATTTACTATCTTATTCTTATACATAGTAAAAATATATTGTTTTTCCTGCTACATGAAGTGTAAAATTACATGAGATGTTCAATAGTTATTTAGCAATAAAAAAATGTACATCAACTTGACTTACGATACAAGTTACAAAATAAATACATAAAACATTACTCATTACTTGAAGCTTTGACATAAATAATAATAATACATAATTTTATCAGATTGATTAGACAACTCATAATCCTAGATCTTTATTCCACAATATGGAATAAACAAACCCATGTTTCAAATCCGGTTGCAACTGTATGGAGACCAACAAATATACTATTGGAAAAATTTCAAGTGTCATATGCAAGATGCTACATTGTTAGTAGTTGTGTTGTGGCAGGAATGACTAGGAGAGTTGAGATTATGGTAGCTACAATTGCTTCCGATGCTTTGCTTTAGATCCGTTCAAGGTCAATAATGGAAGCGACCACCTCGTGTTTTAAGTTACTTTATCCAGCTCTGTGTAAAGCTGGTTGACCAAAATCAAATCATGTAATGGGCCTTCAGGCCCAGTCAATGTAGCTCACAGTCTTTGACCGTAACAGCCTGCGTTTGATTCTTGCTATCAGTTGTGTAATTTTTTGAGTCAATATGCTTCATCAGATTTCAACTCCTCCAGCGATTTCTATTTATAATTTAAAAAGTATAAGACTACAAAACCTGAAATGGCACATCCTGATAACATTCATTGAACAAAGAAGTTACATAACCAAAGAAGTATCATTCCGTTCAGTCAACCAAAATTATTAACGAAAGATAGTGTTTCTTAGTAGCTATGAAGTTGTTGTCCTGATGCCAAAAATATCAGTTTAATACTGTTCTTATGATGTTGACATTACCCAATTCACCACACCATCTTGTCCATGTATTAAATATTAATTTTATCTAGTTCTCGCTTCTTAGACCCTTTCTTTATTTTAAATTTTTGGACAGGTCTTAGACTATGACTATTGCTGATAAATTTAATCTATCCCAAATATCCTTGTTCTAAAGAAACTTCACCAATCTTATACAATTTCTTGTCACATTTTATACCCTATTTGACAGTCACCTATCAACTTAGTCAGTCACTAATTATGCAGTTGGCCCCCCACATCGAAATTGAACCCAAAGGACTTCTCGATAAAAAGACCAACTCACAATCTCTATCCTTTAATTTTTGCTTATACGTGCTTTATTCTTATTGCATTTTCCCAATACTAATACTACTTTTATCAAAGCCACTCTCTAGTCTCTAGTACAATTTCACATTTGAAAATTGAAATTAGCATTCATTGGTATTGTTGTCAAAGTTGATAAAATTGGAATAAACCATTAGAGTAATCACCACTCATTCATATATAAAAATAACATTAATCCTGATCAAAAGATGGATGATCTGTATTGCACTTGCATCTCAAATAACTAGTTTACTTTATAGCAGGTTGCATCTCACACAATCCTCGTTGTGAATATATGATATATTATAACTAATGTCCACTATTTAAACAAAAATAATAATTTGACAACTAATATGGGTACTTTTAAATTTTGATATATGTTTTTTTTTTTTCCGATATCCTCTTCGACCAAAATTAATCCGTCAGTCCCTAATCAAGGAGTTGCTATATACACAAAATTGAATTGGAACTTTAGACACTTATTTAAATGGAATAATGATCTGTCCGATAAACTAATCCAATTTAGTTTTGATATATGTTTTATATTCTATGAATTGTCGGACACAGGCTCATAGGCTTAGCTTTTTAGCCTCCAACGTCCAACCTAAACCCAACCACATTAGAACCCAAACCCCACCAATCATTGAACTACTGCTACTACCATGGCCCCACCATTTCCACCGTTTTAGATTTTGATTTTAGTACGAATGCGAAATGCTGAATCAAATGAAACTTAACCACATAAAATTGATTTGTAAAAAATAAAAAATAGAAATCTAGTAGTGCAGGAAAAAGAACCATAGAAATCAGAACAAAAGCTCCTAAAGCAAAATTAATTGAAAATTAAAATATCAGATATCCGTTTAACAAATTGAACCTCATTTCCATTTCCTCTCATACATGTAAACTCATCATCTAAAAACCAAAAAAAAAAAAAAAGTAAAAAATGGAAAAGCTAACAAACCTGCCAATTTGTAGAACTCTCTGTCAAAGAAAAATGAAACAAAAAATTTGAAAGAAGAAAAAAGGAAAAGAAAAGAAAATTTTCCGCGAGTGGTGGTTTACCGTTTACCAAATTATATGGTCCTGTTCTCGAAGTCAACTCGGGGCGTGATCGGGTTTAGTCCTCAAACCCGGTTTTGGCCCAAATTGCGTTTCGGACCCTACTGAGATCACGGCCTTTGAGAGTTCTACCGATTCCTTCGTGCACCGAAAACGAAGCCATCCTCGTCCTCGCCAGAAACTCATGCGGCGGAACCCTAGCTTCGCAACCGTCGTCGGTCTCAGCATCGTCGTCTTCCTCAACCTCCCTCCTCCGATTCTCCCTGTACTCTTGCCCAAGGATCTTCGACCAGTCCGGCACGTTCATCGGCACCGACGCCGGTCGACCACCGGAGTACGACGACGCAGACGATGACTTGCTCTTGCTGGACAGTCTGGATGATGCGCGAACGGTTTTGCGAAACTCGGGCGAGTTGGCTCGGGCCGAGTTACTGTAAAGGTCTGACTCGTCGAACTCGAAGGCGGAATCGGTGAAAGTGTCCCTGTCAATGGAAGAAGGGAGGAAGCGGTAGCTTGACCTAGCAATGTGGCCTTTACCTGTCGCCATGTCAAACCTTTTTTTTTTCCGATTCTGATCAAATTAAGAGGGTTTTATTTTGGCTGGGTTTTCAGTTTTCAGCGGTGAGAGCGAAGAGGTTCTTCTTCTTCTTTGATTTCTTCGGTGCGGGTCTTAACTCTGTTTCGGTTCCTTGGGAAGTGCTTTTATAAAGCTTCGTTTGCTTTTTTGGAAAAGAAAAAAAATGAAAAAGAAAAAAGAAAAAGAAAGTGATTAATGAATGGAGTTAAGAAAAGAAAGAGAGAGAGAGAAAGAGAAAGTTAGGTCGCATTTACATTAGCGTTGTGGATAAGGCATTCTTCTGAGTAGCTGAAGCTGTAACTAAGCTACTGGATTGGTGTGTGCTAAATTACCAACAGGCCCTCACATTTGGGGTAGTTTGTTTTCGGTAAGAGAATTTCCAGGTCAATGCAATTTACAATTTACTCGCTCATTCTTTTTTTTCTTTTTTCTTTCTAAAAATAAAAATCTTATGACCGTGTTTGTTTACAGAGAAGACAGATTATTGAGACAGACAAAGAAATATAAAATTATGTTTGATAGATAAAATATAAATAAAAATGATGTATTTATATTAAATTAGTATATTTTGTATCTATTTTAATAGAAAAAATAAAAAAATATTAACAAAAAATGTCATTTATTTTTTTATTATTTTTGTTTATTTTTTATTATTATATTTTTTGTTTCAAATTTTTTAATAAAAAAATAAAAATAAATTAAACTTTCATAATTTATTTTAATTTATTATTAAACAAAATATAAAAATATAAAATTTTGTGTTTTATTATTTATATCTTATTTTTAATGTCTTATTTTATACTATTTTCAAAAACAAATATAACCTAATTGACTCAATATTTTTTCTTTCACAATATTGATCTTTTACATAGTTTTATACAATTTTTCCTTGACTTATTATAAAATAAATAGAAGTGGTTACTTATAAAAATATTAGACAGCCAACTACTTTTTAATTAAATCCAATCAAATTATATATTTTCATATGCATTATGCACACTTTTTTTTCAATAAAAAATAACAAAAATTTATTGTTAATATGATAATTACATAATTGGCTATTTGGCATCAGGTATAGTTAATAATATCCAATATATGATATCTATAAGATTAAAGAGATAATAATTTAAAATTTATTGAATTTAATTTAATATTTATAATTTTATATATAATATTTATAATTATATATTTATTATATTTAATATTATTTAATTATTTTGACAATAATTAAGTATTTATGTAAAATAAAATAAATAATAATTAAAAATATAAAATAAAATAGTTTTAATATTTTTATCTCCTAAATATTTTTCATATGATATATCGTACAATCATGTAAGATGAAAAACATGTTCTGCCATTTCATTTGTAGCTAGCAACTTGAGTTCATTGTTCTTAATTAACATATAAAGCTTCACTTGTACAATTAATAATTATCGGCCATCTTGCAACCGTGTCCTAATTTTGATTCCGATTCTCATAATAATAAGAATTATATAACATATGTAAACTTTAATGTGACATGCCCACCTAATACATATAGTAATTAAAGTTTAAAGTATCTAACCCACTCTAAATTTAGGCGCCTCACAAATTGAGTTGCAATAAATAAAGCAAGTGTGGGAATATATATTAGTATTGTAAACGATTTCCTAATTCCTAAAGCCTAAATATATAATGGCATAGATGTCCACTAACATTTTACTTTTGGTGATTTTTTTTAGTACTGTTAGGAAGCTAATGGCCTAAGTGTACAATAGACTAAATTTTTGGTCCAGGAGTAAAATAAACATCTCATTCGGATATCATGGATAATAAACATCTCATGTCATAAAACCACTCATTCCAAAAATTTAAGCTGGTTTTGAGATTCACCAAGAATTAAACTTTTGACCTTTCGAATCTACAACTCTAATACCATCTCATGAAACCACTCATCCCAAAATATAACCTCACAGAACAATATAACACTAAGTGTGTGTGGTTCAAGTATTACTTTGTTACAAAGATTCCATTCCCATGGGAATTAAAAATATCCAAGGAGAATATGGGAATTGAAATGATGGTATTTTGATTCTTTGGAATCAAACTTGCTTAGGAATAGTTTTTTAAACTTTGAACCAAATATGAGAATATGATATTCTCATCTTAAAATTCCTAGGAATTATTTATGATTCCTCCGACCACACACACCCTAATTGTCATATTTCTAATACTTCCTAAACCTCCATTATACACATTGTACGTTTAGGTCATTAGCTCCCTATATATATTTTTTTTTTAAATTGCAAGTAAGTGCACTCAGAGTGTCTCGCCTAGCTCGCCGCCCAACAAAAAAAAAACCTCTAAAATTATTATAATATTAGAGTTAAATATAATTGAACTACATTAACAACATATTTAACAAAATAGAAGAGGACTAAGAGTAATGTAATCTAAGTATGGAGAAAAATAGTATGAGAAGTACGCCATTATTATATAATATCACTTATGTAATTTATTCAATTTAAAACTGTTACAGATCCTATTTCATGTATAATCATGTTGAAGTATATATGTTTGGTCTACTATATCAATAAAAGTTCATCCAATATGTTGAAATCTTAATTTACCTCCCTTAAAAAGTCAATGGTAATAAACTAATCTTTTGGGTTCCGGATGGGAGTAACACATTTAAATTAATGATTTAATTTGCAAACTATCAAACTGTTTTATCTCCCTCTCTTGCTCCTTTTAAGTCCTCAGGTGTGCACTTTAATTAATACTGGGGATATATTATATTGCTGTTTAGTTAATGCATATTGTTATGTAGCCTTTATTTTTCGCGCCATAAAGTTGCAACAGCATGCTATTATATATTAAGGTTTTCTGATATAATATGTGAGGTATTAAAGTTACCCATATAGCCAACATTCCAACAACAACCAGAATTTTGTATTTAATTCATTTTCAAGGCACTAAAACTACATAGGGTAAGGCAAATTAAACAGATATTTCTTCAAATTAAGTTATATTACACGGCATATTATTAATTAGCAAAAATATATATACTACATAATTTTTAAATTATTTAAGAGTTATTTAATATAATATGATCTAGATATGATTATATATTCTATAAATTTTAGTAATTAATTTGTTCTTTAATTAGGTCTTAATAATATAAAAGTTCGCAACCAAGTGTTTTTTATTTAATGTCTTGGAATACTCCCTCAAAACTCAAGGATATTAGTCTACAGCCAAAATTAATGTCCATGTGCGTGTATAGAAGTGTTCAAAAATATAAATTTAAACCAAACCAAATTGAAATTACATCAAACCATTTAAAATTAACTAGTTTTTTAAATTTAAAAGCCAAACAAAACTACATTTATAATGTAAACTAGTTCGTTAAAAATTAGTTTTGTATGATTAGAATTGATTTTGGTTCTGCTTTAGGCTCTTCTCTTTGTTCTCATTCCAAGACCAATCTCGAGTGATTCGACGATGGCTAATCATATGAGTAATGATCAGTAAAATTTTTACTGGAGTCTAATCTCCCTCTTATTTTCTCAGATATTGTATGTCAAATAAGATTATAAAAACTATTTTTTTTATGCTACAAAATGAATTTTAAAATTAAAATTGTTTTTCTTTCTGTATACTCGCTAAAAACAAATTTATGTAAAAGAAGTGGGTTTGCTATCTGTTATAAGACGTACCTAAAACAAACTATAAGTAATTTGGGCTTTCGTGAAAGAAGTTGGAGGTAATAATAAGAGTGTTGAGAGTACTTTCATGTCAATTTTGAGATAATAGTTGCGAGCTAAGTTAGTAAAAATTTAAACAGATTTATGATAATTGAAATTGAAAAATACCTAAGTGTGATGGGATAATTCATAATTATAGAGAATGGTGATGATTTGGTCATCATTTACTGAATTTTTTTTTCTGAAAATAGTAAGTGATTTTTTCTCTTATTGCGTGAGAAGTTAGCCCACTTTATATGGATGTCTTCATGTGGTTTTTAACAAAGTAATGGAAAAGGAGAAGTAATGACTTGCTCTCCAAATTAGGTCGAGCTCAAGTTTGCAGTATCCGTATTTTGAGTAGGTCGATTATCTCAATCGGGTAGTTTTTAGAATTATCTCCTTTAGTCTGCACATATTTTATTGGACTCATTTGAGAACAGTGACGAATCTAGAATTTTTTTTATAGTGAGAGTAAAATATACATAATATAATAATAATTTTTATAATTGTACTATAGTGTTGTAAAATATAATAACTTAAAATCCTTGGTCGTTGTCGTGGATCTGCTATAAGACTTTCTACTTCAAATTATAAAAACATCCTTTTATTAGAAGAGGTAGATAAATTGTTTTAAGATCCAATCTCCAACAATAATATTCTTTTGAAATATTTATCCATTACTAAAAAAATAAATTTATAAACCTAAGTTAATTGATTAATAAAAATAATTCATAATTTCATACAAATTTAAAAGTACAATATAAAATTATAAATACAAAACATAAACCAAACAATCAAAAAAATACATAATAATCTAATATCAAATTAAGAATGTAAATAATAAAAAAAGCAAGAATGTAGATGCTGTAGTACCCCTAAGGTACCAAGGTGCAAGCCACCAATTGATTGCAATGAACCTAAAAAATGATTACCCCACATTATTTCTCATCTCATAGCATCTTCTAATAAGAAGACTCACTCTACAAGTCATTTAAATTAATTTTCAGCTGTAACAAAGAGTAATAACCTAATTCAGTTATACGTTAATACACACAAATATAAGTCATTTAATTATTCAAACAACAACAAAAAATAATATCACAATTTATACAATCTTTGTCAAAATCAAATAATTCTTATTACTAAATAATATAAAATCAAATTTTACTAAATAATATGCCAAATCCAAGCAATGAAGCAAGCAGAGAAGTGAATGTACTAACTATCAACTACTAAGAGTGAAGAGTCCAAGACTCTATAAGGCAGCAACCAGTAGTCAACAACGGTGGGACGCTGTTACATACCCTGAGGAGAATGCTGAGTCAGCAGTGCAGGCAGCTAAAAAAGGGAAGATAATAATCCCTTTACCTTGTCATTATTCTAGACGAAATAATAAAGGAAAGGGAGGAATAACTGATTTAAATAACTGATTTATTTTAGAAAGCAATAACTGATTGAATCAGTTAGAGGAGAATCAGAGACTGCATGATTTTAGGAGGCAATAACTGATTGAATCAATCAGAGGAGAATCAGAAAACTGCATGATTGTGAAGATTTCGATTAGAGAGAGGGTGAGGCAATAAAAGAAGGAACGAAATAGGTATTAAGGCAGCAAAAGATTTGGAAAGGCCTAGGCTAGGAGAGAAGAGGACTCTCGAAATTTCTCTGTTATCATTTTTCTATTCTATTGTAATTTCTGCATTTCCATTCAATAAATTCCAGCTGAGAGAAGTTTGCTTATACGGTAACCTGTTCAGTTTGTTTTTTGTTTTACCGAGTGCTGTGGGGAGCATTCTGTTGGTTCTGTGTATGGTGTCCACGCGAGCTGCCATGGAGTCAAGGTTGGAGGCGGTGGAGAAACGGATTGAAGAATTACAGGAAGCTCAACAACGATCCTTGGAGGCATTCTCAGCAAATATGTTGAGACAAATGAGGGAGTTGCTACCTCAACAGCACCAAGGTAGAGGCGCTGGTGCCAACGACACTGGAGGAGGAAATGACGGTGGAAGGAACGAGCAAGATGACGAAGGGGTAGAAGGGAACGGTGCAGGAGACGAAGGGCAGAGGAGATTCGAACCAATTCGAGAGCTTGACTTACTGGTATTCTCGGGGGAGGATCCGAATGGCTGGTTGGTGAGAATGGAACGCTACTTCAGGGTAATCGGAGTAGTTCTGGCGCAGAGGCTGAATTTTGCAACAATGGCTTTGGAAGGGGAGGCCCTCACTTGGTTCGAATGGTGAGAAGAGCACACTCCTTTTCATACCTGGATGAGGTTCAAGCAATACCTCCTAAAGAGGTTCCAACCCGAAGCAGCTCTTAACCCAATGGCTTCGCTGTTAGAGGTGCGCCAAGTCGGAGACGTCGCATAGTACCGGAGAGATTTTGAAGCAGCGGCCAGGACACAACGAAACCTCGGGGCGGAGACTCTCATGTGTATTTTTGTGAACGGCCTTAGAAGGGAGATTCAGGCAGAACTGGACGTGGCAAGCTTTGATAATCTGCCGGCGTTGATGGATAGAGCCATGGCAATTGAGTGGAGAAATCGTGCCTGGCAGGATTCCGGAGTGAACCCGACAGGCAGAAAAGGAGAAGGAGGATCCAAAGGAGGTGGGTCGGGGGGACCCGGATCTATCAGCATGGGATTTCAAAAAAATCCTAAATGGACTCGACCCAACTTACATGAAACCAGAAGCGGAGTGAGAGTGGAATCGGGACCCAACACCAACCGAGCCCCTTCGATCACACGAGCTAGCACTAACTCGAGCTCGGTTGGGGGAGGCGGCGCGGCGTCATCCTCTGGGACCAGAGGCAGTGGAACGCGGTGACTCTTCGACGAGGAGTGGGCAGAGCGACAGCGGAAAGGCTTATGTTTCCGCTGTGGAGAGAAGTGGGGACCGACCCATGTCTGTCCTATGAAACACTACAAGATTTTGTTGATTGAAGAAGAAGAAGAAGACCACGAAGCCGAGCAGGAGGATGGGAGGTCGGAAGTGCCAGTGGAGGAACCCAAAGGAGTTGAACTGCAGTTGTCTTCCTACAGTTTTTGGGGATTGACAACACACAAAACTTTCAAGGTGAGAGGGGCGATTTTGGGTCAGGAAGTGATGGTGCTCATAGACCCTGGGGCGTCGGCAAACTTCATAGCCACCGAGGTGGTTAGGCGGCTGTCCCTGCCAGTGAAAAGAGTACGAGAATTTTGAGTAGATGTAGGGAATGGTGCCATAGAAAGGGGACATGAGGGCTGTGAGGAACTATAGGTGACTATTCAAGGAATTCCAATTATTCAGAGTCTTTTTGTGATGAAACTGGGCTGTTCAGAGGTCGTTTTGGGAGCAGGATGACTGGCCAGCTTGGGAAAATTTATGGGGGATTATAATGAATTAACGTTGAGCTGGAAGCAAGGAGATAAGAAATTCCATTTGCAGGGAGATCCTTCACTAAGCAGAAGTAAGGCCTCTTGGAAGACTACCTTGCAAGCACTAAAGAATCAAGAAGAAGGTTTTGTCATCACCCCTGTCCTGGCATCCACTGAAACCCAACCTGCAGAACCCTTTTCTGGAGATGTTGAGCAATTTCTGCAATCTTTTGGGGACTTATTTAGCACACTAGAGGGCCTACCTCCCAAGAGAGAACAAGATCATGCTATAATCTTGAAGGAAGGATCATCAATTCCTCACATTAGGCCATACCATTATCCCCATTACCAGAAGACCGAGATTGAGAAAATAGTAGAGGAGATGTTGAGCTCGGGAATAATTAGGCTCAGCAACAGCCCGTTCTCGAGTACAGTCATTTTAGTCAAGAAGAAGGATGGAGGTTGGCGGTTTTGCATAGACTACAGGGCCTTGAACCGGATCACGGTGGCTGACAAGTTTCCCATTCTGATAATAGAAGAGTTGTTGGATGAGGTGGGAGAAGCAAGGGTGTTTTCGAAGCTTGACCTTAAATTGGGATACCACCAGATTCGCATGCGGGAAGAGGACATTCCCAAGACAGCATTCCGAACTCATGAGGGCCATTATGAGTTCATGGTGATGTCCTTTGGACTTACCAACGCCCTTTTCACTTTTCAGGCACTCATGAACTAGGTACTGAGGCCTTTCCTAAGGAAATTTATTCTGGTATTTTTTGACAATATTCTTGTTTATAGTAGCAGTTTAGAGGATCATTGGGATCACTTGTGACAAATATTCAAGGTCCTCCAGAGTCATAAACTCTTCCTCAACAAGAAGAAGTGCAAATTCGCCCAAGAGAAGATTGATTACTTAGGGCATGTGATTTCCAACAAAGGGGTGGCTGCAGACCCTCAGAAAATACAAGACATGGTAGATTGGCCTATTCCGAAGGACTTAAAAGGGTTGCATGGTTTTTTGGGGCTGATCGGATACTACTGCCGGTTTGTGAAGAACTACGGGGCCATAGCCTGGCCTCTCACGCAGCTGTTGAAGAAAGACTGTTTCCGATGGGGAAGTGACGTGCAAGCAGCCTTTGAACAATTGAAGAAGGCCATGGTGACCGTGCCGGTATTAGCCATTCCATCTTTTTCCAAGCCATTTGCTTTATAGACCGATGCTTCTGGAAAAGGAATTGAGGCGGTGCTGTTACAAGAGGGCAGACCCATAGCATTTATGAGCCAGAAACTCTCAGAGAGGGCCCAAGCCAAATCCGCTTATGAGAGGGAGCTGATGGCCATCGTGTTGGCCATCCAAAGGTGGAGACATTACCTCTTAGGACAGCGATTCACGGTTTACATGGATAAAAAAAGCTTCAAATTTTTGCTTGATCAGAGGATTGGTGGAGAAGAACAGCAAAAATGGATAACTAAGCTGCTCGGGTACGACTTTAAGATCAAATACAAGGCGGGAAGTGATAATCGAGTGGCTGATGCACTCTCCAGAAACTTTCAGTTTGCAGCAGTTTCAGTAGTGTTCACGGCAAATTGTGAAGGCACAGAGAAAGAAGTCCAGCAAGATCCCAAGCTACAAGGGATTATCCAAGACTTGATTCAGGGGAGAGAAACAGCAGTTGGGTATGAATGGCGCAATGGGAGGCTGCTGTACCATGGCCGGTCAGTCATTTCGAAGCATTCCAAATGGATTCCTAAATTCCTCCAAGAATTCCATGATTCGAAGATAGGAGGGCATTCCGGGTTCTTTAGAACGTACAAGAGGATATCAGGAGTTTTGTTTTAGGAAGGAATGAAGGGGACTATCATGTAATATGGGAAGCAATGTGAGGTGTGCCAGAGGAACAAACACTCCACTTTATCACCAGCCGGCCTGTTGCAACCACTTCCAATTCTGACCAATGTTTGGTCGGATATTTCCAAGGATTTCATTGGTGGGCTTCCGAAAGCTGCCGGGAAAGACACCATCTTTGTGGTGGTGGATAGATTGACCAAATATGCACATTTTCCCCCTTTCTCACCCATACACAGCCAATGAAGTGGCTGAGCTGTTCATGAAGGAGGTTGTGAGGCTTCATGGTTTCCCAAGTTCCATTATTTCCGACCGAGATAGACTCCTCATGAGTGCTTTATGGTCTGAAATTTTTAAGGCAGCAGGCACAGCGCTAAAAATGAGTTCGGCCCATCACCCGCAAACTGATGGTCAAAGTGAAATGGTGAACAAGTGCGTGGAGACCTATCTTCGATGCTTCACAGGTTCTAAACCAACGCAGTGGCCTCGCTGGTTGAGTTGGGCTGAATATTGGTTAATACCAATTATCATGTCTCCATCAAAATGACTCCATTTAAGGCACTCTACGGGAGAGAACCTCCCGTGCTGTTGAGAGGAGGGGGAGAGGCTGCGGTTGAGGAAGTTAGAGTTCTAATGGGGGAACGCAATCAGATGCTGGACGAGCTGCGGTTCCAGCTAGAAAGGGAGCAGAACCAGATGAAAACATATGCAGATCGTAAGAGGCAAGAAGTGTTTTTTGAACCAGGAGAACATGTATATCTCAAGCTGCAACCCTACCGGATGAAGACACTGGCCCGAAGAGTAAACCAACAGCTGAGTGCTAGATTCTATGGTCCCTATGAAATTCTAGAGAAAATTGGACAAGTTGCTTATAAGCTGAAGCTTCTCCCCAATGCAAGAGTGCATCCAGTTTTTCATGTCTCCTTGTTGAAGAAATGTGTAAACCCCAGCACTTAGGTTCAGCCCCTACCAACAGCCTTGATTGAGGAGTATGTACTGCAAGCAGAACCTGAAGATGTATTGGCTGTTAGAAAGAATGTTGATGGGAACCTGGAGGTTTTGATCAAGTGAAAGGACCTCCCTGAATTTGAAAATTCTTGGGAGGCAGCAAGAGAAATCCAGGCCAGTTTTCCCTCCTTTCACCTTGAGGACAAGGTGATGCTTCAAGGGGAGGCTATTGTTACATACCCTGAGGAGAATGTTGAGTCAGCAGTGTAGGCAGCTAAAAAAGGGAAGATAATAATCCTTTTACCTTATCATTATTCTAGACGAAATAATAAAGGAAATGGAGGAATAACTGATTTAAATAACTGATTTATTTTAGGAAGCAATAATTGATTGAATCAGTTAGAGGAGAATCAGGGACTACATGATTTTAGGAGGCAATAACTGATTGAATCAATCAGAGGAGAATCAGGAAACTGCATGATTGTGAAGATTTCGATTAGAGAGAGGGTGAGGCAATAAAAGAAGGAACAGAATAGGTATTGAGGCAGGAAAAGATTTGGAAAGGCCTAGGCTAGAAGAGAAGAGGACTCTCGAAATTCCTCTGTTATCATTTTTCTATTCTATTGTAATTTCTGCATTTCCATTCAATAAATTCCAGTTGAGAGTAGTTTGCCTATAGGGTAACCTGTTCAGTTTATTTTTTGTTTTACCGAGTGCTGTGGGGAGCATTCTATTGGTACCAGTTTTAACAGATGCCCCCAACAGGCAGCAGGGACGAAGAGACTTGAGAGGCTGAAGACTGAAGAGGTGCCCGGTGCCTGAAGTGACTGGAAACCAAAGTTCTGAGAACAGGACCAGTCATCGAACCGTTCTAGTCGCTGGTTCACTTGTTTATTTGTCGAATCGGTCCAACCGTAAATCAACCATAAAAATTGTTTTAAAATAAAATAATAAACAAATTATAAATAAACATCCTAAAATATAATTATAATCTAATATAAATCTTAAAATATTTTTCAAATTTAAAACACTACATAAAACATCATCAACCAAAGTTATATGATCTTATCAAAATACAAACTCAAAAAGTTAAATAGTAAACAAGACAAGAGAACATTCAGTAACCAAAAAGTTATAATAACTTTAATAAGAAGATAACTGAGAACCTTAGATGGTAAACAAATTCATGTGAATGGTGGTCACTTTATAATAATAAACTAAAGACAATATACATCATTCTAGTAACAAAATTCTGGTTCCAATAAGACACACTGAATCATGTATGTGCAGTTCAACACAAAGCTTATTTATTTATAAAAACTAAAAATACTACCAGTAGAGGGCAACAACATGATCAAGCGGTAAAAGAGGTAGAGTCTTTGACAATTGTTACAGGACAAGTTGCATTTGTAGTTACATAATTTGTAACACTCCCCAACAATACTCTGCAATCAATATGTTTATCAGTAACTTGTTCTCAATGAAAACAAAATAGTATTAAGCATAGAGATTTTCGATAAATAGTAAAGTCAGTACCTTTGAATTGCACCAAAGCCTCTGCTACCCATTACCAAAGAGTCAAGTTTCAAGTCCTCAACAGCTTCACAAATTTTAATGTCAAGAACAATCAGCAACAAAAATAAAAAAACAACAGATAAGCACCCTAAAAAACCAGCAACAGCAGCATAACAACACAAAATCAATAATTTCACATTAAAAAATCAAGAACAATTAGCAACAAAAATAAAAACATAGTAGCAACAGCATAACAACACAAAATCAATGATTTCACATTCGAAAATCTAGAACAATCAGCAACACGATGACACACAAAACAACAGCATGGAAGAACCAAAGCTAATCAATAATCACATCATATTCAATAATCAATAATCAGTAAATTAAAATAATAAAATCACAACACATATAAAACAGTAGCATAGCAGAACCAAACAGAAAAATAAATTTAACACATCAGAAATTTTCAAAACACACAAAAAATTAAAAGAAGAAAGCTACAAACCCTAAGATAGAAGACGCGGCGTGACTGAAGGTCGCAGACGACAAGGACCTTGACGAGTAGGACAGCTGAGAAGCAGACAACGGCACACCTGAGAAGCAGATGACAGCTTGACCGAGAGAAGGAGGAAACGACGGTGCTTGCGATGATTCTTTCTCTATGTGAGCACGATGACGAGAAGCAAGACGATGGCGAGAAGCAAGGCGATGGCGAGCGGCGAAATGACGGGGACACGACAGCAAGCAGCTCCAACCCTCAACCAGAGAAGCCACGGGAGGATGGGAACGACGTGTCGAGCTACAAGAGAAGGGCTAGATTCAGGACATGGAGAAGGAGGAGGTCGCGGAGGCGCCGACAGAACCCTAATTTTTTGTTAGAACTTAGAACCCTAATTTTTGAACTTTGAAGCTTTGCTTTTCTAATTCTGAATAAGTCACGAAGGGGGGTGTTGGGGGAAGGGGGTGGGTGACCATTAAAAAAAAAAAACTCAAAACGATATCGTTTATAAGTAGCTGATCGGTTCCCAGTCTGGTCCAACTGGTCGATTCAACAGTTTTCAAACGATTTTTGATTTGGCAGTTTTAATCACTGGACCAGACCATTTACATCGCCAGTTTCCGGTTCGACTGATTTGTCTAGCCGGTTCGATCTGATTTTCATAACCATGCTGAAAACTGGAGAGATGGACTCGACACTCGAGAGACGATGATGGAGTGATGAGAGACGATAACGGAGTGGCAACAGACATCGGCCAAGAGAAATGCAGAACAAATTGTCAGACACGGACAATGGAGCAACGACGCAAGGAGAAAGGTTAAACGGCAGCGACACAGGCATTGAAGAGGCTTAACGTAATATTGACGGGGAGAAAGGGGCAGCCCCACAGCAACATCGGCGACAGTGATGCGGGTAGGGTGGGTGCTTGGACAGCGGTTAGGGACGGTTCCAAGTGTAGTGGTGTGGGGGCAAGCGCCCCACTATAATTTGAAATTTTTTTGAGTAGTATATAATAATAATATTTTTTTGTCCCTATTAGATTATTATATTTGATCCCACAATAATTTTTTACTCAACTTTTGGTACTTAATCGTCAATTTAAAAATTTTATATTAGATATTCGTTAGAATGATCAATTGTCAGATTTAAACGAAATTAGTGTTTTTTTTAAATCAACTCAAAATAATATTATTTATCTTCTTTTCAAATTAGCTTTAATTTTTGCGTAGCAACTGTATTAATTGAAAGAATTTTTTTAACTATGAATATCAATAAGAGTCGGTTTCTAATTGTGTTGGGAAGTGAATTTTTAAATAATTATTTAGTAATATATATGGAAAGAGAGAAATTTTGATAGTAGTGTTAAGAGAAAAATTACTTAATTTTTTAAAAATAGAAAACTTAAAAGAATAGAATTTTAAATTATATATTATTATTTAAATTACTATTTTAGTGTTTTAATTTGTATATTAGATATTTTGAAGGCTAATCATATTTTATAATAACAAAATATAATCATAACAATAATCATGCTATATGTACATAAAAATAATTATTTGTATAAAATATATATTAAAAATAAATTAAACAATATATATATTTATACATAGATATATAGTGGTTAATAAATAATTTAATATTTAATTTTTTATATATACATATTATTTTTATTATAAAAATTATTATTATGTTATATAAATTTTACCCCATTACGTACTAAAATTTTCTAGATCCGTTATTGATAGCGGTAGTAATTAACTCCGGAATCTAGAGCATAGAAAAAAATTAGAGAGGGAGCAGAGTTAGAGATTTAAAGAATGGGGTCAAAGTTAATGTTATAATAAAGACAACTAACCTTTCAAATTAAGAATACTCACTCGATAATTTTTTAAATTCCACTGTAAACACTACTTGTCCCCACTAGCTATTGAATACATTTGTTCCTGTTTTAGAATATTAATCCATTTTAAGCTATAATTTTAATTATTTGGATCATATGAATAGTATTATTTCCATCCATTTATAATGGTTTGATATCATTTCAGTAAAACTATAAAACTATAGAAAGTATCTATAATTAGATAGACACACACATATCCTTTTTACTTTCCTTTGTGTATTGTATTTCTCTCTCGGTATTTTCACTTTTTCTGTGATGAAGAAGAAGACAGAAAAAAAAAAAAAAAATCCTAGCTGGAATGGAGCATGGTTATATCGCTTACATAATTAATATGCTTATATTAATGGTTATGTAATTATTATGCCTGTTATTTAGAATGCTGGTTTGGTGGTCATAACTTTGCCTCTAATATCTTTGATTGGTGTTTTGAAATAATCTAAAGCTAGCTAGCTAGATAGATAATGACATGATAAAATGTATATAAATAGTGATAAAAGTGGGGTATGGTTAATTGACCACTCAATGGAGAAAACTGGCATCTTATAATAGCCTCTCCTTTCATTAGAAAATTGATGGGGATTGAAAGCACCATTCCAGTGCACCATTATTAGATATATCTATGGCTTTATGCGTATGGAACTATGATAGCATTCATTAGTAGTTGAAAGTTGATAATGGCCCCCACCCTCCTTATGCTTATCCCAAGTCCCAACCCACACGTATTGTAACTAATTTATCAACATTTTTAACCTAATAACATGCATTCATCATCCCCAGTATGGTAGTGTATACTATAAATGGTGTCTAAGTTAATATATAGCTAGACAAGATTATGCTATGAAATACAAACAACAATTAATTTTCAAATGCAAATGGTTAAACGAACATATAGTGCAGATATTTAACCTAAAGCACAATTGGTCAAAATAAGCTACTAGGAAACATAAGATGATATATGTCCGGAAATTGATATAAGATATTATGGACTTGTTTGGGTGAATTTTTAAGAAAATATCTTTTTTTGAATTATTTTTTTTTAAAAAATCTTATAAAAAAGTAAAAGTAATTTTATGTTTGGATATCTCATATAAAAAGATCTTTTTATCTATCAATTATGTTTGGGTATAATAATATAAAAGTACTTTTTTGTTTATTTATTACATGAAAAATATCTTTTTTTAAAGAAAAAAATCTTTTAAAAAAAGATATAAATTATAACTTCTCAAAAAATATTTTTTTTATTTTACTAGTACTTTTATTTTTACTACTAAAAATTTATCAAATATGTTAAAAAATAAAAAAAATTTTTCATTAAAAAAATTATTTTTTAATAAAATAATAGCGCCCAAACATACACTATATCTGCAATAATATAGGTTAGGTGCCCCTCAATAACAACAATTCAAACAAATCACTGAACATATGTATGAATGACCAAATAGTATATATTGTTGATTGTGTAAAGTAAGAAAATGTGGTTGCTTGCTTGTAAAATGTAATGAAAGTATATTACAACCTTGAAGTCTTTTAATTTTTATCCACAATATCAAATATCTGAATTTTTTTTTCCTTGATATAATAAATGCATAGATAATGGCCTGGTAGAATGGCCTCACAATTGTACGTGGACCAAGTCTTAAAACAACAATAACACGTGTGTGGTGGGCATATCTCGATAGAGTGTCTAAGATTGTCCCATACGCCCATCCCACACGTATTTAAATAAATTCTGAAAAAATGTTATACCTATATATTTTTTTATTATTTTTTAATATATTAAAAATGAAAATATAAAATTTTCTAAAGTTTGATAACACAAAAAATATATAAAAAGATATACATATAAAATAGTATAAATATTTTTTTAATTAAATTATGACTGAGATATCCGGATGAGCGTGGATCAGATAAACACCGAAATGATTTATCAAGTCATTAATTATTCTCATCTAACAATATTATATATTAACATATTTAATTAATCCAATAGTTAATGGATATATATAGGAGGATAATAACTAGATTCAAGTATATCCTCGTAATGTGTATTATACGCGCCTGGGTATTTTACTAAATATTAAATCATAATATTTTGAATAAAAAATACTTACATAAAGATGTTTAAAATATTTTTTTTAAATATATTTTTAATAATTAAAATTTAATATATAAAATAAAATAAATTATATTATTTTTATTAAATTTAGATCAAATAAATTAATTTAATTAAAAAATAATAAATTAAATTTTAAATTAATCTAAATTAATATTATTTTTGTAAAAAATAACTATAATATTTTTATTATAAAAAATAATTAAAATATTTTTATTATATATATTAAATTTAAAATTTAAAATTTTAATTTTTTTTATCGTCATAAAATTAATATTTAGAATTTAAAAAAAAATATATATAAAATAATAATAATAAATATATTTTTATTATTTTTTATAATAAAAATATTGTAATAATTTTTTATAAAAAAATATTAATTTAAATTGATTTAAAATTTAATTTATTAATTTTTAATTAAATTGGTTTATTCAGTTTAATTTTAATAAAAATAATATAATTTAATCAGTTATATATGTCAAATTTAATTATTAAAAAAAAATCATAAAAAGAATATTTTTAATATCTTTGTTTAACTGACTTCTATTTTAAATTTTCTCTAGTTTGACAGTATAACTTTATTTTGTATCTTCTTTTAAAAATTCTGTCTTTGAGAATGAAAGAATAAATTATCTAATATAAGAATCGTATTTAGAAGATTTTTGGTTGATAATTTCAACTTACAAAATTTTGATATAAAAATTTGTGAAGTGTATGCTTAGCAAGTTAGCAGCTATTGGACTACCTCTTTTAATAGACTCATTAATGAATAAATAATTCTTTATGTCTTAATCATGCCTCAAATTTTTCCACTTTGTATCCCAAATATAGGTAACAATAATAAAATAGTTAATAATCAATTAAGACAGATTTTGGATGTGTAGTCTTACATTTTTTAGGTATGTAAATTTTTTTAATATGGCAGAATAGTAATTTAATTGATCTTTTAGATTGATAGGTCCTCGGATCTGACTTTGCTTGAAATCTACTTCTATGTACTTCTTGTATCTTGCACCTCTTATTTTTTGATCTTGATACTTTGATACAATTCTTATCCCAAAAGGATAAAAAAAAACTTGCTTTTGTTGTTTGGAAAAAAATATAAGGGTAAAATATTATTTTAACTTTTAATATTTAGATTAAATTATAATTTAATTTTTAATGTTTTAAATATTTTATTTTTGTTTTAAAAAAACTTAAACAGGTTATATATTGTCTTACCATTAAATTTACATAAATAATTAACGGAGTAAATGATATGGACGTTAACAATATTATTGTTAAGTTATATATTTCTCTTTGTGTTAGAAAAATATAACCAAAATTTTTTTGTAACACTTTTTTTTTGCTGAATGTCCTTTTTATATATAAAAAAATACTACTAATCAATCATCAACGCTCTATAATAAAAAAAAAGCTTTTACATTAGTGATTTTTAGTAGATCAATTTTACTTACATACTAAAATCAAATATTATTGACTCTTAAATATAATAATTATTTGTGTCAAATTTAACAAAGGGACAATGTTAAATCCGTTTGAAGATTTTTGGAATTAAATAAAATGTCTGAAACTTTTAAAAACTAAAATGAGACGTTTAAAATGTTAGAGATCAAATTAGGATTTGATCTGAGCATTAAAGACTAATCCGTCGCGAATTGAAACTCTATTTAAAGGAAAACTCTATCTAAAGGTTTGCCGCTGGTCAATAGGTTGTTGAATGTATAAGATAGGATTCACACTCCTAACACTTGCTTAAGCAGACTAATAAACTAACTACTATACCAACCCAACTTAGTTAAGACTAAAATAATAATTTATATCCAAAATATAAAACCCTAATTATGCCATAGCATGTTTTCAAAAATCAAGCGGGGATCCGTGTTTAGTGCCCTTTTATGTTTTGGGACCAAGCCCAGAAAGATGGTGTCTTCTATTGGGCCTCATCACAATCATGTTTAGGGAAAGAGAACCCAACTATCGAACAAAAACAAATATGTCCAACAAAAATCTCAAAAATAAAAAGACGAATCGGCCCTGCTACCCTTTTACTGCCATCAGCTCATCACTAAGGTAAACACTAAACACAATGTCCAAAAAAAAAAAAAATCACTAAGCTCAACACAAGAAAAAACGCATAAAATCGTCATTGCAATTCCATTGTACAAATTTACCCTCATCTTTGATGCAAAAGACGCATGATTCCAACGAAACCAAAGTGATTTTGAGTGGCAAAATAGTCATTTTAAGTTTCAGTAACGAGTCAATGCAAAACCCTAGTGTCAAATATATACCCTAGTTCTCCCAAACGTTGCGCCTTCATTTCCCTCTTTGACTCTGAAACCCTAGCCGTTCGATTCTTCTGCAGCAACAATGCCGCCTAAGTTCGACCCTTCGCAGGTCGTCGATGTCTACGTCCGAGTCACCGGCGGTGAGGTTGGCGCGGCGAGTTCGCTCGCTCCTAAGATCGGTCCGCTAGGTCTCTCTCCGAAGAAGATCGGAGAAGACATTGCTAAGGAGACAGCAAAGGACTGGAAGGGACTGAGAGTGACGGTGAAGCTCACCGTGCAGAACCGTCAGGCTAAGGTCTCGGTGGTTCCGTCGGCGGCGGCGCTGGTCATCAAGGCTTTGAAGGAGCCGGAGAGAGACCGGAAGAAGACGAAGAATATTAAGCACAACGGGAACATCTCGCTGGATGACGTCATCGAAATTGCAAGGGTTATGCGGCCAAGGTCGATGGCGAAGGAGCTGAGCGGCACCGTTAAGGAGATTCTTGGCACGTGCGTCTCCGTCGGGTGCACCGTCGACGGGAAGGATCCAAAGGATTTGCAGGAGGAGATCACGGACGGAGATGTTGAGATCCCTCTCGATTGATCAAGAAGTTTTCTTCTATTTCTTTTTTATTTTTTCTATATTGTTTTTTGTTATCTCTGTTTAATTAGTGTTTTTTTTTCTTCTGATATAATTTTTGGGAAACTGCTGAAGGATAATTCCAAATTCAATTTACTCTTGAGGTAATTGACAATTGAGATGATGTTGAGGAATTTTTGTGATCCTGTTTAATGTGGAATGCAGTTTTACAAGGATAATGTGTATTATTTTTAGTGTATCTTCCTTCTAAGGGTGGATTGCATTGTTTTTGTTAGTTCATTATTACATATCTCTTTTATTATTGCATAATTATATTCCGTTTATTCGTGTGCCTATTGTTTATTAGTTGTAGTAGTCCATTTAGAAGCATATGAATATCCAATGATACCTAACCATCTACTTTATTTAATTCTTAATAGCTATTATAATATATGTTTCTCCATTTGAATTCTGTGTGGAGTTTGTCACCGCGATCAAGTCGGTATTACCTTCTCTGAGGATTGTTGCTATTCTAATTTCGTTATTTTCACTAGGTCTTTTACAAGGCTAGTTTTTTTTTATCCTACATGTCTCATATTATCTAAAATTGATTTATCATTGGTGCATATTGGACTTGATTTTACAATATGGTGAATGAGGTGAAACATATTTGTTTCTACTAGGTGGTTGTGTTGTCCACGTGGTTTGTTTCTATGATGCAATGTTCGTTATTCGTGTTGTTTGATCTTGCACTATTCTTGGCTTTGAAGCCATTTTTAGTCTCGTGTTGTTCTCGCTGCCACTCGTTTTCCCATTCATTCCGAAGTTTTTGCTTCCCCGTTTGTGTATATATATAGCTCTTGATTTCTCATTGCATTTCAAATCAATTCAATCAACAGCACTTTCAAATATATCTCTCCCTAGGAATCCTTCAAGCCAACATTTCAATAGTCCCTCGTTTGGTTCTGCTTTCTCTCTCTTCGTTTCATTCAGGGACTTAGAGAGAGATCTACACAATAATAAAAGCTTCCATTAACAGAGGCCGTAGCCACCTCTCAAGTAAGACGTTTGTCTTCAATGGCAAGAGAGCTCAGGCAGAAAATGCAGCCCTGGATCGAGGTTGCACCCTTGCTTCTGGATTTCCCTTGGAAGCCCTCCAACTCTCCCAAACTCGAGACCATTTTCGAAGAAAGAGCTGAAGAGTTTGATGGTGAAGACGATGGTCGCGCCGACCTTTAATTGTGAACTGTTTGTTAGGACAGGGCTGGCAATGGCATTGTATCCTTGCAAGGTCAAGGGCAGTGCCCAGTTCCCATTTCTAGCGTCCCTATTCTTTCTGTATTTGAATATGAATAGCGAGACGGGACTCGCAAACAATTACAGCGGCAGATGGGAATAATCAGAGATGATGCATTTGTATATGCAATTGTCTTGGATCTATGATGATTTAGTATATCAGTCATTTATTAAGTTGTACATATTAATAATGCTGTAACGTACCATAAAACAATGCCAAGCTACTCATAAATGAGTGTGCTTCGTGCTATGTGTTGAACATCTCTCAATCAAAGTTAAAATTCATGTATTTAAGTTTTATTTTATTGTTCTAGACCTTCAAGACTCGTGTACCATTCGTAGTAGTTAAATTTACCTAAACAATTCAAAGGCAGAAACTCGAAAAAACAAAGCATGGATGTTTTTTTTTTTTTAATTATTTGGGCCGAAACAAGCTTTAATTAAGAATATTGATGACTTTACCTTCAAATAATTTGGGCTTTATCCTTGCTTATTGTTTTCCGGCTTGCTAAGTTTTTGTTTTTTTATTAAAACAGAATTAACGTTGAAAAAAGAACCTAATTACAAACTAAATAGGACAAAAACGGAGCTGAGACTTAAGCTTTGTTTGGGAATAGGAAAGAAAATAAGAAAAAAGAAAATGAGAAGAAAGAAAATAGAAAAAAAAATTAAAGTTATTTATATATTGTTTGGATGAAGAGAAAATAGATGAAAAAAAAATAGAGAAAAAATTTTCTTTTGTTTGGATGAAAAGAAAAGTGAGAAGAAAGAAAATCATAATAGTATAAAATTATATTAATACTCTTATCTATATTATATGTAAATTATAATTTATTAATGATAAGGGGTAAATATGTAATTTTATTTATATTTGTCACATTTCTCTTCATTTTTATCTCATTTATGGAGAGAAAATAATTTAGTGGACCTCACATTAATTTTTTTCTTTCCCTTCTATTTTCTCTTCTCATCCAAACAACAAAAAACTTACTTTTCTATCCATTTTCTCTCCTCACATTTTTTTTTTTTTCAAATTCACTCGATCCAAACAATGTTTTAGTTCAAGTGACAAAATTATGTGTCTCTGAATACGATGCACCCAGATTTAAAATTCGGAGAAAATTTAGGGGCCAGCAACTTTTGTGTTTTGTGGCCAATACTTAACCATCAAAAGAAAAGTGAGTGATCTTCCACCGTTGGATGTAATCTCACGCCATTAAAAATACTATTGATAACCAATTGATAGTTACAAAACACAAAAATTGCTAGCTCCCTAGTACTCCTCTAAAACTCGGTATAGACCAAGTGCGAGTGTGACTGGAAAATACAGTAGGAATAGTTTTTTTTACCAAAGTCTAAAATTAAAAAAAAAAAAGATCCCAAGGAGTTAGGAGATTAATTTAGAACATTTTAAAATGTCCATTGGAATGCGAACGTTTAATCCCTGACAATTAGGATATCAAAACAATTGTCGTCAGCCCTCCGGTCGGTCATGATTTTGCTAATATAAGTATGCAGTGATAGATGACAGGCTGACTAATCATATAATTCCAAAACAGCCACTAATCCTTATGCATTAAAATATCAGAAAATAATATCTCATAGTATACTCAGTGAAAAAGATAAGTACTATTTCAATTTATAAGATTGAATTAGATGAATATATATAAATAACATATCTTTTGTTATAAATATTCTCTAATGTTGATTTTGCAACCACTGCTACAGTACTACTCTCGTGACATGGACAACAAATGTGCCATTCAAGCTATGCTTTTGAGTAGAATTTTATGATAAAATGATACATGTAATTGGAAGATGATGATGATTGATGAATACCATAACAATCAAAATTCCGGCAAGAATATTATTGGGCATAACTCTGGTATATATGTGGTTTATTTAAATCTGTTTTCTATGATATATTTTCAAATATCATGCGTGAAATTTATGAATCAATGAATGGAACGTAGTTGAACAATATGATATATATTTTGAAATAATAGAATGAAAGAATGTTGTTGTGGCTGAAAAAGCACCACGTGTCGAACATTTGTTGGCCAGAGATGATGATCAATGTTTGTACAAATTTTCTTTGGCTAGCCTTGATTAAGATAGGCAATGACAATTTCGCTGGTCGGTGCCTGAATTCCAATTAAGTTTGTAATTAATAGCTCAATTTCGTTAGCTTATCCTTGCGCTTATGTAGAAATGTATTCAATTGTTTCATAAAAAATATGTAATGGATTATGGACCAAAGGTAGTTTGTTAATCATGTCACCGTCCAATAATTCCTTATTCTTTAATTTTTCTTCGAATATCATGTTATGAAACCAATTATTTTTATTAACCACGCGATAGAAAAGGATTAATCACAAGATATAAAGTGCTCAGAAGGGAACTGGTCGTGTTTGATTAATAACATGAATTTGTTGAACAAATCTGATGTATAAATTTGCATGCATGTAGAGTTTATTTGTAAAAACCTCTTATTGAATTTTTACGCTATAAAGCAACAATGCCAATTCATTATCAATATAATTGACAATCATTATTGGTAATAATCTTGCACTTAAACAGCTGAAAAGAAAATGAAAATGTATTAAATAGGGACATGCACAAAATTGAACCAATGCTTATTATAAGTTAATAAATACCATATTCAAAATGTTTTCTAAGTGCCAACAGAATTTATTATATTATTTTTTACTAATATTTTTAATTATTAATTTAATTTTTTTAATTTAATAATCTAATAATATATTTTTAATCTACACTTTTTATTGATTAATTACTAATAAAAAATAATAAATTTTATTGATCTTTTAATATTTTTCCTACACGAACTTTAAAAAACGAGTCCATTTTTTAGAATAAGGCAACAGATGTAGTGAATTGTGTTGCTAGATCGTTTTGTTGTTCTAAGGATTGGTGTCAAAGTAACCCATGTTGTTGATGGTTATGCCGGAGATGACATAGATGTTACTAAAATCCATGTGTATTTCTTGTACGCTCCACTCAGCGTGTTGAGTTTGTTTCTTTTTAAAAAAAAAACTTTAAATATGCAGTCTCTTTTTTATATAATAATATTTGAGGAGATTCCCAAAAACCAGTTAAAATTAGCCATGATTATGATTTAATTTTGCTTAATTATTTATTACATATTGCAGTTAGTTAATTAGAAATGGTGGGCTCAGAATAGTTGCGAGGGCCATGAGTCCGTAGTTTGTTCTGGAATTTGCTCTGAACCTATCTGAATTTTAGGTGAGTCCAGATAAGTTCATCTGGCAAGCATTCGTCACCCAACAAAAGTGACAACTACTTTTCCTCTTATTTTAATCACATTATCAATTACGTACATATTTAATGATGCCGAGAACAATGATTGATAGCTTTAATTTCTTTTACTTCCATATATAATAATAGAATATATGCGTTTATCTCTTGCAATTTTTTTATGACAATATTTCGTGGCCACTAATTAACTTTAATTTGATGCTTTGCTTCATATAGTTTCATAGAAATGGCAAAAGTTAGATGGATTAAAAGTCACTCCGATCCATGGAGTTAGCTCCATATTAGCCTAATCCCCTGCTATAAATTTTTGATGTAATTTTAGATCGTATGAAATTAAAGTTGTAGGTAGGATTAATTCCATATATTATAAATCCGTTCTTTCTAAAAATTTAAATTTATAAGAGAAGATGTTTAAATAATTATATTTTTAATACGATTTTTGTTTTGTTTAATTTTTTTTGTTTAGACTCACTTTCTCTTTTTATTATTAGATTTATACTGAAATTATTATTTTTAGATCAAAATAAATTGAATTTTAAACTTTTATATTATAGAAACTTTGATATATATATATATATATATATATATAATTATTTTTTTTAAAATTTAAGCAAACAAAAATAAATACATAAATAGTCTCCCTATACTCAATTAAGAGGTTGTGGGTTCGAGTCTCCTATCTTTGATTAAAAAAAATGACATATGGATATCAATATGTCTTTTACTATTAGCCAATGAGTTATAGCTCAAATGACATAGTCTCCCCATACTCAATTAAGAGGTTGCGGATTCGAATCTCCTATTTTTGGTAAAAAAAAAAAAGTACATAAATAGTTGTATATACATATTATATCTTCTATTTTAAAAAAAATAAATTATATGACATTCAATATTCTTCGTATTTTGTAAAAACGTAATACTCATTTTTCATTTTGCAAGATAAATATAGACATGATGAATTGATTTAAAGACAATCCAAATATATAGTATAGTATTAGATAAGTGTAATTTATGCAAATAAATAGATTTTGTATTTTTATTCAAAAGATCTTTCCCGAATAAGTGGAAGATAAAATGAGGCACAGTTGTATTTACTTTCTTGCAAATAACTTGCGTATGGAATTCATATTCATTCAAGCCGGTTAATTATTACATAATTTCCACAGTAGCAAGCTATAGCTAGGCCATATAAACCACATGTAGCGGTTGAATTATTAGGAACCCTTTTATAAGGTTACGTTGGCCCATAGAAACAGAGCACATAAACCTAAACCCTAAAGAAATTTCCAGAAACCAACAAACATTGATTTATAGACTTTTTTTTTATTAATAAGAGTCGTTGGAAAAGTTAAGGGCAATGCACAGGGTTAATTATTAAGGCGTAAGGTGGGTCCATGCAAGCGAAATCAAGCTAATAAGGGCGGCAAAAAAATAACGTTAATACATGTCATCAAAGAAATTAATTAATTGTGTTTAATTATTTAACCTAGTGTAGTGGCTCTGTTACTCTGATTCCTTAAATACCCTGTTTTGCTGAAACCTGAAAGCACAGAATTGAATTGAATTGAAAGAGAGAGAGAGGGAGAAAATGACGAAGGATGTTGAGGTAGCAGAGCAAGGGCAAGGAGGAGAGTACAGTGCAAAAGACTATAATGACCCTCCACCGGCGCCATTGATAGACTTTGAGGAGCTGAAAAAGTGGTCTTTGTACAGAGCAGTGATTGCTGAGTTCGTAGCAACGCTTCTATTCCTTTATATAACGGTTTTGACCATCATAGGTTACAAGCACCAGACGGACCCAAACCTTGCTGGTACCAATCAGTGTGACGGCGTTGGAATCTTGGGTATTGCATGGGCCTTTGGTGGCATGATCTTCATCCTTGTTTACTGCACCGCTGGAATCTCTGGTAATGTATAATACTTACCGCCTATTGTTTGATATAAAAAGTAATTTATAATACTTCCTATTATTTGATATAAAAAGTAATTTATAAAAAGTATTCAAGCGCCGAATGATCATCTAAAAAAATGAATGATCATCTAAAAGAATGAATGTTGTAGGTGGACATATCAACCCAGCGGTGACATTCGGGTTGTTCGTGGGGCAGAAACTGTCACTAATAAGGACAGTGCTGTACATGATCGGGCAATGCGCCGGTGCCATCTGCGGTGCCGGACTTGCGAAGGGGTTTCAGAAATCGTTCTACAACAGATACGGTGGTGGTGCCAACACCGTCAGCCACGGGTATAACAAAGGGACTGCTCTAGGTGCTGAGATCATCGGCACCTTCGTCCTTGTGTACACCGTGTTCTCTGCCACTGATCCGAAGAGGAACGCCAGGGACTCCCATGTTCCAGTGTTGGCACCACTCCCCATTGGATTCGCCGTCTTCATGGTTCACTTGGCCACTATCCCTATCACTGGTACTGGAATTAACCCTGCAAGGAGTTTTGGACCCGCTGTTATCTTCAACAATGATAAAGCTTGGGATGACCAGGTACTCTATTATTTCCACTTTCAATTACATACTTTATTTATTTATCATAATGAGCTTATTAGAAAGAAGAGTGTTAGGAGGCCATCAACTTTTATAATTTGTAGTCATTAAATAGTTATTAATGATAATTTTAATAGTGTAAGATTGGTATGAAATTTCATCCAATTACTCACTTTTTTTACTGATTAGATACGTTAGAATTGAATAAAGTTAGTGCCTCCTAGATTTTTTTTTATTAGAATATCAAAGAGAAATACCAGCCGCCATATAACTAAAAATACTAAATTTTAATAATTATATAATATTTTTCAAAGCTAAATATGTTATCCCAAAAAAATAAGGTATTACATATTGAGAATACGATAGGTCTATAGAAATTTATTATTTTTAGTATTAACCTAATTTTTTTAGTTTATTCCATATTTTTAAATATTTTTTAAATTTGTATATAATATATATTTTATACTAATATTAGATTTAATATTTAAATTTTTATATATATGTAACATGAGTATTAAAAAAAATCCGAAATTTGACTCTTATTTTCGTTTTATATTTGAATAAATACTGAACAACTTTTTTTTTAACCAAAAACATTACTTCCTAGCTAGCAATTTTTTGTTTAACAGTGGTAATTGTTTATTTTGATTTTCAGTGGATTTACTGGGTTGGACCCTTCGTTGGAGCAGCAGCAGCAGCAATCTACCACCAACACATTCTTAGAGCAGCAGCAATCAAAGCTCTTGGATCCTTCAGGAGCAACGCTTAATCAAAATCACACCTTAGTTTACTATTTCTCAGACACATCTTTAACTTCAATAATTATTATGGCTTAAACTCTATTATGAGGTTATGGCTAGTGTCTATCTTCTTCCCAGTGTGTATGGGACCCTCTTCTTGTGTGTTTTGGCTTTCTTCCATTTCAAGCTTAGCTGTGTGGTGGGTTTGAGGGCAAAACAGGCCAAAACAAAATGTGGGGTCACATCAAAATTGTAGATAAGCACGCATGCTTTTGTGTTCTAAGGGTGTATTTTCTATCCCCTTTTGTCCTTTCATGTATTCTTCATCATTATGTGTTGCCTTCTGTATTATGATCCTGTGCATTATCCTCATTATTAAGTTATTTTTCACTCTTTTTTGTCATCTTTTTCTCTTTATATACTTCACATCAAAACTGTTAGTACATTGCATGTGTTATTTATAAGCTTTTTGTGATAATTGCTTGATCTCTTCTACACGCAAAATTAATTAAATTACCCTAAATTTATAGTATTTTTATAAGTTGATGTTATAAAAATTTCTGGTCACTCAACTTTTCTTAAAAATTAAATACCAATTTAATTTTCTTTATAGAAAAAGGAAAAATATAGAATATCAACATATTATTTGCTAACTTATTATTAATAATAATTAATTATTATATTTTAAACATATATATAAAGAGACATATTAAAAAAATATATCTATAAAGACACTTTTATTAAACACAGTCATAAAAAAGATATTTTTGTTAGACACATCTACAACGACACTTCTATTAAATACAATTATAAATAAGAGTTGGCAGAAATAGGCAGAAATATTGTTAAGGTAGCGGGATTGATAGAAAAAAAGAGTGAAATTTTATAGCCGAAGCTTAATTATTTTAGCCAAGAAGTACACATAATTCTGGAATGTTCTTCCTGAATTGGCCAGTGTTATATATATTAATTTAGGGTTATTAGTTAGGTAAGCGTAACATATCACTCACGATCCATCTTAGTGTCTTGTGCTTTAATTTGAAAAACCGATAGTGACAAAAGCCAAAGTGTTGTATCACTCAACACTAGACAAAATTAAAATTTGTTGTGCTTTCACTTAATTAATTGATTAATTAAGCTAGCCTTAATACTAAAATAACTAGCATTAGGGGCTTAACATTATTGTCAACTGTTTGGATCCTTATCCGAATGTATTAAACTATTGCAAGGATCATAATAAATAGTGGAGGATGGAGGTACCCTAATTATTCTTATTAAATATATAAATTAAATTAAATCATCGTTTTGGACAAAAGTTTATTAAGGCTTAATATATTATATCATCTGGCTCGACTTGTCTGATGGTGATGATATTATTGGACGTGACTTATAGGCTGTGGCCTGTTGTTCCTTTTTTGCATATAAAACTATAGCTTTGTGGATGGTATTAATGTTTCCCTTTTTATATAAAACATAATAAAAAAATCGTTTCAGGATATGCTATAATAATATACGGAAAGAAATAGTAACACGTTAGGTAACGGGGTTCCTTAATTTTTTCCACATAATAGATTAGTGAGCTGAAGTACCTGTCTTTACCTTATTATTATTTTTTTTAATGTATCCCATTAGGTGTACTTTATTTGTTTAATTAATGGTCACAATTAAGCATATCATCTTTTTTAATAGGAATGATGTATATGGTGGCTGGTAGGGACTACTCAAATCAATTTCCTATCAATTTTACATGATGATGCATGTAAAGTTTAATTTCATCATCTCTGATTAAGAAATTAATTGATATATATATAGAATATAAATTATTATCAATAAACTAATAAAAATAATATTTACACATTAAAAATTAGTCACTAAATTAATTATTATGTAGTTTTAATTTATATTTAATGTGCTTTTATATTTTAGAGTAAAATGACAATTAAATCTTCAAGAATTTCGATTAAAGACTAATTAATCTTTAATGAAAAATAAAATATCAATGAAGCCTTCCACAATAATAAACATGATGTATGTCCTTTCAATCCATCCAAACAAAACAGAATTGTTCATGTATTTCGTTATTTATTGTGATACGTGTTCCACTATTGTTACATGTAGGGACGGATCTAAGTGCATTGGTGTGGGGGCAAGCGCCCCAACTACAATTTAAAATTTTTTTGAGTAGTATATGATAATAATATTTATTTGCCCCATTAAATTATTAAATTTGACCCCACAATAATTTTTTACTAAACTTTTGGTATTTAATCGTTAATTTAAAAATTTTATATTAGATATTCGTTAGAATGATAAATTCTCATATTTAAACGAAATTAGTATTCTTTTTTAAAAATCAACTCAAAAGAATATTATTTATCTTCTTTTCAAATTAGTTTTAATTTTTGCGTAACAACTATATTAATTGAAAGAACTTTTTAAACTATGAATATCAATAAGAGTCGGCTTCTAATTGTATTGGGAGGTGAATTTTTAAATAATTATTTAATAATATATATGGAAAGAGAGAAATTTTGATGGTAGTATTAAGAGAAAAATTACTTAATTTTTTAAAAATATAAAATTATATATTAGATATTTTGAATTATATATTATTATTTAAATTACTATTTTAATGTTTTAATTTGTATATTAGATATTTTGAAAGCTAATCATATTTTACAATAACAAAATATAATCATAACAATAATTATGCTATATGTACATAAAAAATAATTATCTGTATAAAATATATATTAAAATATAAAATACACCTTGAAAATAAGTTAAATAATACATGTATTTATACATAGATATATAGTGGTTAATAGATAATTTAATATTTAATTTTTTATATACACATATTATTTTTATTATAAAAATTATTATCATATTATATAAATTTTACCCCATTACTAAAAACTGATCACATGAGTATACAAATAATTTAGTTTTGGACTATAAAATATTTATTATCTTTTTGAGATTCCATATAACATTTATCAACTGTTCTATATTTATCACGAATCTTAGCAAAACAGTAAAGTTTCACTCTAAAAATTGTTATTTACATAACAATTTTTTATCATAAATTAATAGAAGGATTTTACGTGTCCATCGCTTGCTATCGTGGAAGACTAAATTAATATTTTTATTTTTAGAGACTAATTAGTCTAATATCAAAATTTTTAATAATTTAATTATCATTTTATTCTATATTTTAATATATATTATTTTTAATATACTTCTAATATCACTGACAACAAAAATTATAGAGAATTAATGATTATGCTATTTGTAATTAGTTCCTTCATGATTTGAGCATTTTCGAAAAATGTCATCATTATCATCATCTGATAAGATAGAATTAGAAATCATAATTCATATAAGGTTCTCGCCAACACAAATTATATAACATTTCCGGTTAACAATAAATGAATTCGACAAGTACCGAAACAAGAACATATTCTTGTTGCATATATGTTGGGTTAAGAATAATGAAATGCAATTCTATATGTTGATGTATGTATTGACGAAAATTGCAGAAAATGAAAGTTTGGCTTCATAATTGCTTCAATTATGTTATTTGATTGGAGTTAAAAAAAACAATGAATAGACGTGTAGCATAAGATCAGAATAGTTGATTGTTTTGTTTGTCGCATATTCTCTTCACAAAACCCGCATATCCATCACTCAAATATTAGGGGATAAATATAAATATACATTACCTAGAAATATCAAAGAGTAAAAAGAAATTTAACAAGTCCTATAATTTTAAATCCAACAACAATGAATAAGAAAATTTTCAAATCATATTGGTCATACTTCTTATCACTAACAATAATAAAAGAGTTAAATTAAAAATTAAATGACTTATAAATAAAGAATCGGTAGTTTACATCAACAAAATATTTTCCTATATATAAAGACATATCAATAATAAGGATTTAAGTATGATAGTCTATTAGAGAGAAAGCATATTTACAAAAAAAAAAAAAGAATAAATAAAAAGAATAATCTAAGAATATATTTATTTACAAAAGAAATTTAATTTTTCCTCTTAAATATTACATAAATCAACCATTTTTAATAATTTTAGTACAAAGGTCATTTTTAATAATTAATTCTTCTTATCGATTTTTTAGAATAATTTTTTCTTGGTCAATGGTAGGGGTGTCAAAAATTTTCAGGAGGCGGGAATCCCCGCGGGGACCGCCCCGAATGGGGCCCGTTGGTGGGAAATTTTTTCCGTGGGGATGGGAATGGGGAGCAAAATTCATTCGAGACAGGCGTGGGGACCCGAGCGAGCGATTTTTTAGTAATTTTACCAATTAAAAAAACCCTAACCTTATTTTATTTTAAGATTTTGAAATAATTTGCTATGTTGTATTTCCCACACCTTCCCACACCTTAAAAGCTAGGGGACGGAGAACAGGGAGGCATCCCCTGCCCCCGCCTCATTGACATCCCATACCATTGTTAAGTATCTAAGAAAAGTGAGAAACCACACCTTAAAAGCTAGCTGTTAAGAGGGAAGAACCACTCTCCTTATATACAACATCAAGTATCCCATACTACTCGATGTGGGACTTTGAGCACCCATAATACCCAAGTCCCTAACAATACACCGGTCTTGGAGAGCCGACGTCCACGGTGGCTTCGCTCTATCGACACTGACCCAACGGTAGTCACTTTGCTACGGTCTATCAGTATTCGGTATTCACCTTAATCCAGCCTATTTAACTCTTTTTTTGGGTCAACTTTGGGTTTCAACTTTCAACAAACTTCAATTTTCTCCGTTTCTAGAAAATCTCGAAGCAATATTTTTTTACAAATGGGCTATGGCCCAAGCAAGGGATGCCTAAACAGAATTTTTTTCCTTGATAAGGGCCTAAGCAGAATTTAATAGCTCTTAGTTGCAGCACCCAAAAATATAAATAGTCCATAATAATGAACCCCGACCCAGAAAAGCTACTAAGCGAGCACGTTAAAAAAAAAAAAAAGAAAAAAGAAAAGCACATTCACGATTACCATTCATGTCACCTAATATAAGAGAAATGCATTAGGCATGAACTATATAATATGCATGTACAAAAGGAAAGAAAAAACACCAAGCTGGTATGATTTTTAATGTTTCATGATATCACATGCATGGTGTGGCCTAAGTGAAGAACATAAAAGCACATTTTGTGCTATTCACCTCTTTAATTTGCATGCGCAATTCAATCTGTTTCTTGTGCAATAATGTGGAAGTGGCATGCCAAATCAATAATAAGTCCTTTGCTGCCTTTCTAAGCTAAGGTTACCCCACTTAGCGACTAAGCTAATTAAGCATAAAACCTTCATAAATAATAAATTAACCTTCATATTTCATTATTTGATTAACAACACGTGCATGTCACTTTGGAGGAGAAACTGAGTTTGTAATTAATTAATACCAAATACCGGGAGGGTTTTTATTGGTGATTTAATAAGGATGGATGACTTTATTTAATGATTTTAATCACTCCTATACACTAATTACTCTAATTATATGCATTGGGGATAATACACTCTAATTATAACTGTATAAGTATTCTTTTTAGGGTCTAACAAATAATGATTGATGTAAATGATATTTATGCCCCATCCACTCTCCAATAAGGACTACCAAAAGTACCAACTCAATTTGAAAAAGTATTGATAACCTATGGTTTGTTAGTTGTTAATTGGAATCTAAAATAAAGTAGTTAGAGTTGTTATATCTATTACACTTGCACCATCAAAATAGAAAGAAGGACGCTAAAAAAATGGACTATTTACTTTCCTATAAGATGTGAAATTTATGTTGTGTGAATTTCATACCCTATTTAAAAAAAAAAAATCTTATTGTTTATTCTCTTATATATTAAGTCAAAATATATTCATCTATCATTAGATATGATATAAATCATCATGAATCATACATGCTTTCAAAAATGGAAATACTTATCTTTACTCCATATACAAAATAAAAATAAGTACAAATAACACATTTTATCTAAATAAAAAAAAAATTGAACCAACTTAATATCTCAATTTACTATTAGCCAGATCAAAAGGCTAGACTGTTCAGTAATTGCAATGAGTTCAATGAGGGGCTATAATCAGAATCCACAATAATTGGGTCTTTCCCTTTCCTTAACCCCATTTTCCCAACAAAAATATATGGAAATACTTCCATAAAGATGCGTAAAACGTCTTTCTGTACAAATATTTACGTGTCGTATTATTATTGGACGTATTAATGAATTGGTTATTTTTTAATTTCTTAACAAATTAGAATAAAACTAATTTTTTTTATAACAATAACAATAAACCTAATTTTTTTTAGGAATTTAATTGTATTTTTAAATTTTTAGGGATTTAAATGTCCAAAAAATAAAAAGTCAGGAATATAATTGTCTTTTTATAAAAAAATTTAAAGATA